>NW_026860694.1:0-23700 GCF_026571515.1 Ruditapes philippinarum | reverse complement strand
TAAGTACGGAAAATATGTTACTTTGTAGTAAAAGTTAACTTAAACATAGAAATATATGGAAAATGAAAATACGCAGTTCATTTAACCAATTCTTCTTAATATTTTTTTGTACGACATATGCTTATCGTTTTTTTTTAAGTTTTATAAAAATCAGTTTACTTAAATGATCAAACGTGTACGATTAGTTATTTGATAAATATATTTATCTAACAGTAAGATGAATACTTTATTAATAAATGTAATATGTTATATAGCCCATTACTATATTTTTAAGTGTATGCACATTAATATTGGATGTATTTTTCTCTCTCTCTACTTTATATTCTCAACAAAAAATGAAAATGATCTGATATTTGTGTTATTTTTAACCTTTTTCAATTTTATATTAAAAAAATATATTGACCGTCTACAATTAAAAGGTTTTTTGGTAATATGCGTAAATTACTGTTACTTTAAAAGTAAGATGTATGCCTCCGAACAACCACTTAGAAAATAAACCCATTTGAAATTGATAGTTGTATATCATATATCCGCAGAACAAACAGGTACAATGCGTTTCGTCTGAGGTTTAAAAGATAGAGGAATTGTTCCTCTATGTCTATGCTCTCTCTGTGCATGTAAAATTGTTGCTGAAAAAGCGCATTGAGGTCGACCCCCGGAAAAAGGACATCTGGAATTTCCTTTTTTATTCTGGAACGCATTTGTGACATTCAATTTTATATTTTATTAATAATCATGCAAAGTTACAGAAATTTATCTAACTACCCTAGTTTAAATTTGGATTCTTTGCCTTTGTAAGAGATGGAATTATTTTTGAGATTTCACAGTTTTTTTGTCCTTTAAGTATTAAAATAGTATTAATATAATTATCTAACATGTTCATGAAATATCAATAACAGGCGTCTTAAAATAGTATAATCTAAGTTATGCTGGTTTAGTTAATTTTGAATCAAGTTCAGGGTCTATGTTACAACTAGTATCCGGCATAATTTAGTAATACATTTTAATGTCCATCAAATTGATATCAAGTACTTTTCAAAATTAGAACAAGCATTGAAGGAAATCACAGTTTTCTTTTTATCAACGTACACAGTATATTTGCATTCTGTAATATAATAATAATAATAATAATAATAATAATAATAATAATAATGATGATGATGATGATGATGATGATGATGATGATGATGATGATGATGATAATGATGATGATGATGATGATGATGATTATGATAACAATGATAATATCAACAACATTTCTCCTTAAAGATTTTGCAACAAAAAAGATTTTGCCACAAAATAAGTTATAATCCTCTGTCTTACAGACATGAACGTTTTATAACGCTGGATAGAGTTACTGTGACATGAGAAAATTGCCTTTTTTATCGTACTCCTTAAAAAGATCTATTGGGAACTTCTGGTGTCGTTAAATGTTTCCTGTTATTGTTGATAAACATTAGACAATTGAATGTTGTTTTTTTTTTGTTGTATATTGTTATGTTGAAGTATTGTTGGGAAATATTCTGCTATAATGAAAGTAACTTTGTTAGAATGCATTGCAATTATATATATATTTGAAAAAGGTAACGTTCATTGAACGAGAAAGCTTAATACTCAATTTTTAGTATCCACATCGTACATGAATTACCGGGTTGTTAAGGAAATAAAATGTTTTAAAGTCTTTTAATTATAGTGCATTTTTTGTCGCAGTGAATCTTGTTGTGCATCTGCTTATAAATAAAAAAAAACTTTTTCGATGCTCATACCGCATTATTTCGTTTTGTCATGATAAAAAATTTAACGATACCTTGCAGTCTCATGTAATTGAGAATCAATACGAATAAAGAAAATAACTAAGGAAAGATCTTGATTTTCTGAAAGAATATTAGCCACTTTCTGCCATCACCGGCAGCCTCGAAAATACATTTGTGCCCACAACGACCGCATTTGCACTTCGACCGTCCTGTACTATTCTCAAAGAAGACACACTGGGTTGATTTTTTTGTACGCGTGGCCCTAAATGGTGATTATTTATGTGTGTTACGCAAAATCCCTGCATTTAGTACAAACCTGAGAAACTACCATTTTAAATGATTTTTCGGAAGTTGTCATATGTTACCAGCTCAAAATGTTTATGAAATTAGTCCAAAATTACCGTAAATTATCTTCAGACATTGGATAGTCAGTCGATTGTAATAACAGTGAACCTTTTTAATCAGTAAAATTTAGATTTTAGTCATCACTGCAACAAGCTATCATCACCAGCACCGGCAATACAGCATGATTCCTACATAAAATCTTTCATGATTCAAGTATGAACCAGAAGTACAGTCATCTAGGGACAGAAAAGTACATTATGGAATTATCTCTGTATAGATATGTTTGCCAAAATAATGCCAGAATCCTTAATATAGTAATAATTTGAAAGGCATTCCATTTGTTGTAATTTGTACTTTAGTAAAACAGCGAAAAAGATCATTCATCATTGTTATCTAGAACTGTTTCCCGATTTCTCGCACAGTGAAAACAATATATTATGCGTGTAAGTTATTAAAGGCTTAATCTATATCTTATGAAATAGTTTAATAAAATTTATCTTCAGTAAAATAATATAGGCTTCATATTATACTGTTGACTCTGTTATTTAATACACATGAACAATATACGTAAACAGAATAAAATTTTCCGGAACAAAATATTATTTTGCTATTTTAAGTAAGGTTTTATCCGTTTAGCAATGCATGCAACATTCGCATTAAAGGCAATAAATTACCATATTTTTCCATATTTTTTGAAAGTATATTTTTTTAAAACTCAATAAATAATATTGCATCAGATAAATATATCGCTTTATAAACTTTAATTCGAAATTAGCAAGAGTTTTTTATTTGCTTGGTTTGGTTTGGTTTTACGGTGCACCAACATAATTTAGGTCATATGGCACGGAAACAGGAAGCATGATTTTGCAGGGATCAAGAACACCTCAACTGCTGGGGTAAAGAGATGCATAGACTCCAAAAAATTGGACCCATTTAGTCGCTTCTTACGACCACGCAGGGTTAAATGATGGCAGCAATGCTGATGCATCAATCCATTAGAGGCAACTCCTCAACAACAAGGGTGCAAGACCTTTAGACATGCACTCTCAAAACATAGTATATACCGTGTGAAAAATATATAAACCGATACAGGTAGAAAAATCAACAAAGTTTAAAAATTGATAAAATATTACAATACTCTATAATTATATACAATTCATGTTTTCTCTCCACGGGAGATAAAAAACAACAATTAAAAAAAAAAAAGGGAAAAAAAAACAGCATGACCACAACATTTCATTAGCTGTGTCAATATCTGTTGACGTAAACAGTTATATAAAAAGTACAAGATAGATGCGAAATAGTTCAAATAAAAGTAATTTTGCAAAATACGAGAATTAGGTGTTTTACCTAACTGATTAGTCATGACAGAGTGCTTAACTATCAGCTTTGGGAGTTAGAATGTCAATACAAATGAGTAGAGACAAATAGATAGAACACAAAACGGCTTAGTGTAATTTTATTAAATAACAACAAATGAACAATGATAATTATTTAACATAACCAAAACAGTTTTGGTGACACTATGCTGTCTTTTGTGTATACACTGATAAGCTAAATATCTCTAAAAGAAATGTAATGTAATGAATGCTGTTAAATATTTAAGATAGTCGAAGCTGTTTTAGTGACATGTTGTCTTTTGTATGATCACTATTCAGCTAAATATCTTAAAAATTCTAACGTATAAAAAGTTATGGATGCCGTAATGAATGTATTTTGTTTCTTATTCACTAGATAACAAACCTAATACCATAAAAATCATAATTTTATAAATTAAAATGTTTGACAAACAAAGTAAAAAATAAAACATGCCTTATAAAACATAAATATCTAAGATAAAACGCTGAATTTTGTACAAGTTTATATCTTTTTGAAATACGACTAGAGGATAATTTACTTAATGCATTTTGTTTATTATTTATGATCTTCTTTAAAAACTAGAAATGTGTCATCATGCCACGGATGCCCCCGCATGCAGCCAAAATTTCAGATGTTATAATATTTAGTTCCAAATTTGTTTGCACAAATAATTTTTTTCATCTTAAGTTCAAAGCCCTTAAAACTTTTCAATGTTAACACAAACCATTTTCATACAATGTTCAAGGCACTGAAATTATTCAGTCTAAACCTTTTGAAAATAGCATATTTCATATTTGTAGCAAAAATAAGGGGCATTGGCTACATACATTTCAGTGCTGAAACTGAAAGTTCAAAATTTTTACAACATTCAAGAAAGATAAGTTTGTCCAAAATCATTGAACCACGACCAAATTCAAACTTAAACTGCTTATTCTTAAGATGTATCTATATTCTTTTCAAAGTGAAAGGGACATAATTCTGCCAAAAAGTCATCGAACCATGACCAAATTCAAACTTGACCTGCCCATTCCTTTGGCATATCCATATGTCAAATTTTAGTAGTTGGGTAGATAATGAACAGAAACTGTAAATTTCATATTATTTTCAAAGTGAAAGGGGCATTACTCTGCCAAAAATCATTGAACCATGACCAAATTCGAACTTGGCCTGGGCATTCCAAAAATATATCCATATGTCAAATTTGAGTTGAATGTGTTGTACCATTGGGGAGATAATATACAGAAACTGAAAATTTAATATTATTTTCAAAGTGAAAGGGGCATAACTCTGCCAAAAATCATTGAACCATAACCAACTTTGAACTTGACCTGCGCATTCCTGTGACGTATCCATATGTCAAGTTTGAGTTAAAAGTGTTGTACCATTGGGGAGATAATGACCGGAAACTGAAAATTTCATATTACTTCCAAAGTAAAAGGGGCATAACTCTGCCAAAAATCATTGAACCATGACCAAATTCGAACTTGACCTGTATTTTCTCACGACATATCCATATGTAAAATTTGAGTTGAATGTGTTGTACTGTTGGGGAGATAATGAACGGAAACTGTAAATTTCATATTATTTTCAAAGATAAAGGGGCATAACTCTGCCAAAAATCATCGAACCATGACCAAATTCGAACTTGACCTGTATTTTCTCATGACATATCCATATGTCAAGTTTGAGTTGAATGTGTTGTACCATTGGGGAGATAATGAACGGAAACTGAAAATTTCATATTATTTTAAAGTAAAAGGGGGATAACTCTGCCAAAAATCATCGAACCATGACCAAGTTCGAACTTGACCTGTATTTTCTCACGCCATATCCATATGTCAATTTTGAGTTGAATGTGTGCAACCGTTACTAAGATAATGAACGGAAACTGATGATGACGGAATGACAGAATGACGGAATGACGGAAGGACGGAATGACGGAAGGACGGAATGACGGAAGGACGGAATGACGGAAGGACGGAACAGGGTAACACTATATGCCCCGGCCATTACATGGCGGGGGCATAAAAATACTGCAACGTTTATCTCTTTACTCACATGAGCATTTTGGGACTGGGTTAAATGTAATTCGTTTGATACTCATCGATATATGCGTATTGTGTACTAGTACGATAAAATATCTTACAACTGAAACTCCCAGCTTCTAAAAATCTTGATAATGCTGTCTTAGCTCACAAGGTTGATTTTGTCTCCACGTAAGTTCATTCCTTTTTATAGAAACAAAATATTTATTGCAAAAGCATTTTCATTACTTTCTAAATTGACTTTTTATTGATTATTTATTTATTTATTTATCTATTTTGTAGTTTACATTTTTATCTTGTTGGGAGCACCTGCTTATTAGGTTTTTTGTTGTTTGGGTGTTTTATTAAACAACCGATTTGTTTTATTAAACAACCGATTGAGGGGCATGAAACGCTCCTTTTTCAAAATAAATTCTTTGCTCTTGTAAGTTTTCTACAATATACTTGCTATAATTTTGCTTCAATACTGTAGTTTTTTTATCAACTTGATATTTGTAAGATTCCCATGAAAATCATTCTTGTTATGCATATCTAAATTGTTTTGTGATATTAAATTAAAAGGGGAGAATGTGGGAGGGGATGTAGTTCTCGTAATGTATCTTTAAAAGAAAATGTTATCTTTGAGGGAAAACAAACACATCAGATTAACACCATTCTTTATTGTCCTTTTCATCGCTATTTTCGCTGTAATTCCGTTTGATCCCACTGTCTTGTATGTCATATTGCAGGTGCTGCCTCCAGAGAAACATTTCTTTTTATTGTATTATGTTTATATATCTCGCATATACAATATATTTGCATACGTTTGATACTATCATCATATCAAATACATACCGTACATATGATCAGACTGGAATTTAGAATGGAGTTGAGCAAATGCCAAAAATAATGTGTGATGTTAATCAAAAGACCTGTTAGAGTCTAGATTATTTTATACAAACAGAAATGTAATTAGGACTCAACTGTTTGGCCCCATTGTTTAGTGATAATTGATAATTGGAAAAAACTTTGATGAATACAATCGCTTTGTTCACGATGCCACTCATCACTTACATGCTGAGTGTCATGTAAAGGAGTGATACATTAGATCTATGTCTTGTGTCGACGAAGAAGAAAAAAATAGTGAATATACTATATCTTAGTGATTAAAGGTTTGATGACAATAGTGCATTTCAAATGTGGCAATCATAAGATAAAATAAGTGTGCATTTATCATACAAAAAACATACTTCATATGTAGTTGTATTTTAAAAATATGTATGTAGTAAGTCATCCTCAGATGTGAGAAATAATAAAGTTTCCTATCAAACTGAATGCACTTGATATCTTTATTAATATTCCTGAAATACTCCCTGTGATTACGACGCTTGTTGAAATATACTTTTCATTTGTTGTTTTTTCTTTCCTTTTTTTCTTTTGTTTGTTTTGTTTTTGTGTGTTTTTTATGTTGTTGTGTTAAGTCCTGTATAAATAGATATAGTAACTGACGCACTACACTGGCGAGGGTTTAAGCCGGTGCTAGAGGGCGTGAGGGATGTTGCCATATTCATTATCCCTCATGTTCAGAATCTATAAAACCGAGTCTGCAATTCTCTTGTTATTTTGTTGTGTTAATGCTTCCGAGGGATCACTTTGTTTCCAGAATTCTAATATTTACTTTCGCTGTACATTAGAAACGTTCATTACAAATACATGTTATGTATTAAAATTTTGCGTGATATGCTTATATTAGGAATATGTCAAGTATTGTATAAAATATCTGTAGATGTCTTTTACTGAATGTTTATCAAAGAAACAAGTCTTTGTCATAATAACAAAGAAAATCACTGTATTTCTTCCGTTTCATCCACCGTTGCTTTACTGGCTCGCTTTAAACATCTGTATCGGATAATGTCATTTAAAAAATAGAGAAAAATAGAATCCCTTAAGAAAGCCCAACACGACAAAATTGAAAATGTTGTAGACTCGGTTTGATTGAGCCTGTTCATGAACGGTACTAGAAAGTGCAAGTTACCGTACACACCCACAAGCACCGGCTTAAGCAGAATTCAACATTTAAACACGAAAAATGGCAAAAGTTTGAATTTAGAAATATCCGTAGATGTGTTCATACGGCATTAAACCATTTGAACATGTTTTATTGAAGTCAAAATACCAGGTAATATACATTTTGCTTTTTTTCTCAAATAATTTCACATTCAGCACTACTTTATTCAGTGGATAAGTACCTGAAATTATCGATTATTAAAAAAACACCCAAAAACACACATTATAAAACACATGTTTAAAGGAGGACCAATGATTACTTTTTGTTACAAATTATATAACTAAATACTCATTTTGAATTTTATTCGAATACGAATCTATTTTTGTCGAGATTTATGAAGAATCCTTGTCACGCAAAGTAATCTCTTGTCAGAAAAGTTGTTACTATCTGTTTGTCAAAAATGTTATTTATAATTCTTGGAAATGTCTTAACCAGCAATATGTCATTTATAATCAGTATTCTCGGAGGGTTGCCTTCATTCTGTAATAATCAATAATGTACGGCGTGAATATAATATTGAAACATAATTCCCATATGTGATGTCTTCTTTAAAGAAATCATCAAACATGTTTGGAAATGTATATGTTTTTAACACTTTTTCTTATATCTCATTAAAGAACCAGAACATACTTAAAACCTTACTCCTTTGTTACATTCTATTCAAATGATTATATTATTGACTCAACAATTTTAGCTTTCGAAACTGGAAATAAAATAAACATTGAGATATTGTTTGTTTGTTTTTGTTTATGTTTTATTCTGGAAACTCGCCAACGAGCTTTTTGTAAATTATAATGTGTCTGGTTATAATTGTTTAGTTATTAACCAGGAAAATGTCTTTTTATAGATGGAAATGTTTTCCTATTTTTTAGGAACAGTAGAAGCCATTTTATGTCGTTTAATTACTTATAACCAAGTTCATAACGCTTTTAAAATGATACTCAAGAATGAGAAATTTTTGTTAAGTTAGATAAAAATTGAAGTAGTAGACATGGATATTCTGCACAACATTGTCATATGGCAAATCAGGATTGTGTCACGCTTGTAGTTCAATAACAAACTATATTAATTTTACCCAATTTCTATTGCCTAAATAAATAGGCAACTTTTTGACAGATTTTTAAAGTTAGTTTCATTGTATGTATCATTTGTACGTGATCTGACTGTTCGTCTTGAGAAATAAAACAGAAATGATTCCGTTATTTGTTTGCATCATATTATTTATAAGTAAGGTGTTAATTCTATCACTGTCACACAGCATAATTTATCAATACACACATATAGCTGGTGTCAACAGCAGAAGTACTTTTTACAAATCACAAATAGAATTGGTGTTAAAAAAGGAATACTGTCATAACATGTTATGTTTGACGTCATTTATATTATTATCATATTTATATCTATATAAAGCTTATCTCAAATATTGATATACGTATTGTTAGCCGGTGCTAGGGGGCTAGTTATTGCACTTATTCATTATCCCTCATGTACAAACTCAATCAAACCGAGTCTGCAATTCTTATGTAATTTTGTTGTGATTAATGCTTTCAAGGGATCACTTTGTTTCAAGATTTTTAAGCGGAAAAGGTTACAGTGCTTTCAATTTTTTGCGACATTTTGCACAATAAAAATGATTATTCTTGGAAAAAGAACGAGGGAATTCTAGAGAAACGGCATCGGGGAATGGTCTGAAAATGTGCACACAAGTTATTGGTCTAGACCTACATCAAATAGAACTTCATCCGCGGAAAAATCTTTCAATTTTCAGTATGTCAATTACCTTCAGTGGAGATCCCTTAAAATGCGTTCCAAGAATAAAATGCTTCTTGTTTGTTTGTTGGATGTTTAGTCATAGTAATTCTGTAAAGGACATACATTGACGTTCCAGCTTTAATGTTGGATGAAAACCGTGTATTTCTGTTCAGGCATGAGCAGGCACCTGAGTAAAATCTTCAACTTCCGGTAAACTAGCTTTATAACTGCCTAATAAAGGCTTCTAATATCCCTGACGAGATTAAAACACACAACGTTAAGTGACAAGTGAATGAAGTCTCTAACCACACGGCCCCATTTAACGTTTTAAAAACTTTTTGTAACATATATAACTCATTATAACCAATTTGAAGAACTGAATAATTAAATGAATAAAATAAAGATAAAGGAGCTAAAGACCTTTACGAAAACATAACTTTTATCATTTGTTAGAAAACTGGAATACTGTATCAGTGTATTTATTTTAGAGTGTTGATCTGAAAATAAAGTATTTCGCGTTTTGTTCTCCGAAATCTCTTGTTTAATATTTTCACTCATGTCAATTTACAACAGATGAGTGCCGCTTGTCAATTGTAACTTTTCGGTCTACATAATAACGAGTATTTTTAATAAGCTATAAGTCATTACACTTTGTAAAGGACAGGCATGTATGTATCCACCTAGAATACGTAAACATTTATAGGATGAACAAAACAACTTTGAACCCGGTGATAGCAAGTATATGAAAAGCTTATTTTGAAACAATTCTTTGTTAATGAATGTGATGTTATACAAATTACCCGCTACATAACTCTGTTGGCGAAATTTATAACTACAGTTAACGAAATGCTTACCATGTGCAGGAGTGTGTATTATTGGCGTCCGCGCCGAAGCGCGGCGCCCTTATGGAATGAAATCAGATTTTGTGAAAGGGCGACAGCAACTTCTCGAGCCTTTTAGTCGGTCATAATAAAAGCCGATCATTCCGATCGGTATGAGGGTGCTTGATTATTAATTAAGAATGAAATGTCGCGATATGTTACAATGAATAGCGAACTGGAGAATTTCGCAATGCAAACATTTTCAAATGAAATAACCTTTTCCGTCAATAAATCGCGCTCTTCGGGTTTTTTTTATCATTTTGTAGTACACAGTGGGTTATCATGGTATGTTATTGTTGTACATATATCCTAGAAAGATCAGTTGATGACCTAAATATTCCAAAAATCTATTTATAGATATATTCATTACCCTTCCAGATTTTTTCCGCATTTTTGATTGGATATTGATCACCCGAAAGAAATTGATATAACCGAGCCAGACGGGTAATATACACACTAAATTTCCCCGTTGGGTACCCAACGTTGTAAACAACATGCGCGGAGGTGATGCGCGTACGGTTCGATTTTACGCGGTGTAAATTCCGATTTAAAACCACTTTTTAACTGTCAAATGATAAATATTTACCAAAGTAGAGTAATGATACATATTACCATCAGTATCGAAAACAAATATGACCTTGTGAAAGCTTGATATTAATTACAAAAAAGTGCGTTCAATAGACTACTCCTTTTCTCTTGTTTACATTCGTTAGGTACGGGAAAAATACGTCATGTATTTATGTGACGTCATGTTGTGACGAAGAGGTACCCTAAAGGGAATCTTATTTCGACGTTTCATTTGAAACAGCAATGATTTTTTTTAAAAAATCGTCTAAACTCGGCAGGGGAAGGGTAATAAAATTATTATTTTGGTTTTGGAGTGATATATGTGGATATATTACCTGCCAAGATAAAATATCACCCTCGCCTAACGGCTCGGGTGATATAAAATCTTAACAGGTAATATATCCACATATATCACTCCAAAACCAAAATAACATATACTATTTATCACTCCTATCGGTAATTACCGGTCTCTCCCGGTCTATTTTGACCGGGATTTACTAGTGACCGGCGAATCGTACCACACGATTAATGTCCGGTCTCTCCCGGTTTTGGAGTAGATGTTTGATATCGTTACAATTAGAGAAAAAAACAACAACAATAGCATGTTTCATTTTATCTATACGAGATAAAAACAATAAATATGTATACGGATTTATATGTAATATAAATCCGTGATATGTACAATAATTGAGAAAAAGGTACATTTTTATGGTATTAAAATGACATTATCAACTTTGAAACATTTTATTTAATTTGTTATCCGTGTTTAGTAAAGATGCCGAGGAATTATTCAAAGTTACAAATTAGATTTTATGAATTATTCAATTGATTGATAATTTAAAAAATGATAAAGAAAAATACAAATGTACATGTACATGGTTTAAAAAAAAACAATATTATATATTAAAAGATAAACCATAATTTACTGACTTTTTCCAGTTAAGCTTTGACTTATAATCGTCGGTCAATATAAAGTTTGTATTTTTTTTTATTAAAATTAATAGATATTACAATTATTGTATAATAAACAATTATGCTCAACATGATCAACATGGTAATATAACCAGTGTCATATTTTTACTAACTTAAAGTGTGAACAGATACCTTAAGAGGGGGTCTTCGCTAATAGCGATGGGGCCTCCGTGGCCGAGTGGTTAAAGTCGTTGACTTGAGATCACAGGTCCCTCACCACTGTAGGTTCGATCCTCACTCGGGTCGAAATCTTTCATGTGAGGAAGCCATCCAGCTGGCTTACGGAAGGTCGGTGGTTCTACCCAGGTGCCCGCTCGTGCCTGAAATAATGCCCGGAGGGGCACCTGGGGTCTTCCTCCACCAATAAAGCTGGAAAAAAATCGACGAAAAATCTCGGCGGGACGCTCTAGGATGACCCGACTTGAGTGTACGGTCGCCCATATGGGCTTTCCGGCGGCGACCTTAAATAAACGCATCAAAAAAAAAAAAAAGCTAATAGCGATAACATAATAAGGGACAATTACAAAGGTGTGGTACGTGTTGATCATGCGTTACACATATGGATTATAAATGATTGCATACATGTATATCCGTTGCTATTAATAACCACGATCATAAAGAAATAAAAAGTAATATTCTAATCTCTAGCATGCCAATCAAAGTTCATAATGAACAATGTTTTTCGTCCGCTCATTCATAAGTGATATACATTTCTGGTAGTTTATAAGAATATCTTGTCATCATATGTGTACTAGTTCATCTTCACTTGCTGCATTTCTTGATTGGACGCCCTGTGATGCTTTGCATCAATGCTTTTCTTGTTGAATATTATAATCTAAATCCCGGAGTGTGCGTGAAAAATATATCGAAAGAGAATACCATGAAGTATAATTTACAGCCGATAATTTATTTGAATATTCCTAATTGTAGTTATATTTGTCGCACCTCTTTTATCCATTAAATTCGAAAATGTTTAATTTAAATTTCATTTTTATAAAAAGAATGAACGTGTCTTTCGATATTTTCAAAGTATTTAAAGTTACATTAAATAAATATGTAAAAATATTTTGCCGTCGGCCTAAAAATCAAACATTCTACAGTTTCATTAACCTGTTTAATAGTTTTGTTTTAAATCTCATCAAATATTGTTCATAAATAAGGATTTTAAACGGGAAACCCCACGGTAACACTAAAGTTCGTATACGAATTTTAACATGCAAATGAAGACTATAATGAGCTCGTGTATGCGCTACGTCACAATTTTAAAGTTGCTATCCGGAACACAGCAAATGTGATATTTTCTAGTGCAAACACACTTTAACCGTTTAAGCTTCACGGTGCACTAATCCTGGGGTTCAGTAAAAGTAATCATCTCGTAAAAAGATTAAATTTGTATGAAAATATCCGTTACGATGCGGAAATATACCGTTAAATTAGGACTGCCACTTATAGTCATGTTTGTTGATTTAATACTGATGTACGGATGATCCGAAGGCGGAGTTTCTCATGCAAACAGAAATTGTACTTCCCATTTCGCCAGAATGAGGTTACCTAGTTTTATGCTAATAAAACTCATTTTAGTTGTTTGGACACTAAAATAAGACCTGGAGTCGATATAAAACCCAATTTATTAATGAAATGTCGCTATTTAGTTTTTATGAAATTTATTAAATGTAACTTTAAATAACACTCCTACATCTTGGATCCAATGGAGGACGAACCTGAAATTAGAATATTCGGAGTGTCAGAAATATATGTGCATGTACAAATGGGAATGACCCATAATTGTATCGTTGGTCAATAGCTTAGATATTGATTCGACAGAGGTCGTAAAAAAGATATCAGTCGTGACAAAATTGCACATTAAAAGCTTAAAATAGGTGTGAGTGAAAAATATTTGCCATAGCCAAGCAACAAGCATTGACATCATACTCAAAATTGGCGATAATGTTCAGTAATGTTCAGTAATTATTTCACAGTAAGTTTATGGCTATTTTGAATTTATTTGTTTTAATTTAATCATATCTTATATAAAGTTATTCTCAATCGATACTATTATTTCTTCATTTCGATTTCCGAACACCGGTTGAAAAATCTTCTTAAGAAAGTTCATTTCGATCAAATGCTAAATTATTCAAAATGTAAAATGTTTAAACTGGATAATATATCTATGTAGATCTATTAGATACTTAAAATTTCATAAACTTTTGTTTTTTAGTTTGCATGTAAAGGTAGTCTAATGCCGACTCGTTGGAATCGTGGAACCATTAGTAAAAAAATGGCCGCAAGAACATACGGTGCGTCTAAATCTACATTACTAGTTAAGTTAACTGGTCGTGTTCCAGAAGCCCCTACAAGGCCTGGGAAGAAATTTGAAGTGACAGCAGCCGAAGAGATGACTTTGTAAAATTACATACCGTATAATTGGTTTTTCCTGCGGGCTCCAAATTCTGCGGTTTTTCCAAATTTTGGCATGTTTTTATTCCTGCGGACTTTATTTCTGCGGCACATTCTTTGGACAAAACGTGATTTAAATTCTACGACCCATCTTATCAAAATCTAAGTCACATTTTTCTTCCTAAAATTGTATTTTATTTGCATGTACACATTCACATTAATATTTTGTTGATCGTTGTCACCGCAAAACTATATAGTAATTACAAACACTTATATTGCGTAACAATAGACGGTATGCATCTTTTGATCAGCGTGAAATGACGTGTGAAAAATATACCCGTGTAGTACCTTTAATTTAATAAACTTGATAGAAGTTTATCGTAAATCAGAAAACAATAAATGTATACGAAAATTATTTAGCAGTGTAAGGGTTAGAATGGTTTTAATTATTTAGTGGTAAACAAACTTATTTTGCGTACAGGCAAACACTATGGTGTTTAAATATATTTGTACATAAATTGGCATGATTAACAATAGGTACATCCTTACAAGCACATATTACATACTTAGCCGAAAGTAATTTTATATAACCCGATAACCCGCTAACCGTTAGTCGTTATTACTTTAGAGGAAACAGGTCATAATGTAGGACACATATCGTTTAAAAAAACATGGAGAAATATTCTACGGTTTTTATTTCTGCGGTGCTGAAACTAACCGCAGAAAACGCAGAAATAAAGTCACCGCAGAAAAAACCACTTATACGGTATCACTAATGCATGAAATCGGTATCCAAGTACACAGAAAGAACTGCTTAGATAAGTTAAGAAAAATACTAGACATTGATGGAAGAAAAATGTCTTTTAAAGACAACTTACCTGGCAATGAGTTCCATTGGAGATACCCATGACCCTAGGCCATGAACGAGCTTCTATTTCTACGTCAATTATAAATGTAAATATAAATAAACGAATAAAAGTCAAGGGAATTGAACACTCCTGTTTTATATCACAGTAACAAGTACATTCTAACTATTTCCTTGAAGATGTATTTCCTTATTCTATTCAGACAGCCAATGCTCTACATCTATAAGGATACGTTTTACCACATAATTGTAGTTATTTATAATGTAACATAATCGAATACTGAACGATTAATGTGTCGCCTCTGATTTCAAGTGATACAAATACGAATATTTCTAACAGTAGCATACATCATGTTTGGAGAACGAAATTAAAACTTGGATATTATTTTGTTTTCAAATTGAATCACATTATTGGAGTGACACTGATGTTAATTGGAAAACTCATCAATTTATTCCGATGATCAATTGATAAGATATGAAATTTCGCAGTTGACATATTATGCAAGTTAGCTCGATTTTAATTAAATAAAAAAGGTCTGATGTTAAAATTGCACGCTCCAAAAAGGTTCAAAATCATATTAAATTTATCTATATAACTATTAAACAAATGCGTTGTAGGAATTGACTATCACAGAAACAGAATGTGGCATATTTTATTTAAAACAAACTAGAATAAAGATCAACAAGGCAAAGGCAACGTTCACAGGACGCAGCCCCCCGACACAGTCAAGTAGGGCACCAGAAGGCACGAAACAAAAACCTGGAGTAGACATTAGGGTGAAAGGAGTGGGACATTTTATGTGAAAAAATATAAACTAAAACGGGCCCATATGGGAATTAAAGGGATAAGGGCTGTAAGGGTGAAAGGGGTGGGGTATCAAAAGGCCGTATCAATGAGTTTATTAAAGAAATGAAAGTACTTGATAACATGTTTTAAACTTAATAAGTTAATGTGTGATCCATTTAAGTATAAAATTTACTCATGATGTAAGTTTCCATATGTTTTATCTAAAATCTCAACATATGACATATTAGGATATTATGACAATGTTAGCAGATGGCTTTGCATGTTTTAGTTATAGAAAAAATATTTATATAATTCTTATATGATACTTTGAATCCTTTTTAATTTATAAATCAATTTTATATCCGTAGAAATTGTTCGCTCGTATTTTTTAAATGTATATATGCGAATTGTTGGTTTATGTCAACATTAATAAATCCGTAATTTAACTAAAATAATTAACTGCTGTATGACCAAATAAAAAAAAGAACTTTGAGAGTTAAAGAAACAGTATATACAATGCGTTAATCAGTGAATTGAATAATTGCTATTTTATAATTTGTTGGGTCGGATCTAGTTATGCTGTAGCAACAAAAATCCACGATCTGTTATGTTGTTTTGTCCTTGATTAGCGAGCTAAGTTTTAGTCAACTTCAAACAAACTGATGGAACAAAGCTAATGAAAGGCGTCATGTGTGCGCCACACCAGTACAAAAAGAAATGTTTATGCAGGTAGGATAGTTGTTGATTGCCCGGAAACAAATGTTTTAATATGTTTTGCAAATAGTATTAATATTTATTACATATGTATCAGTTCTTGAATGATGTAAATCACCATGAAATAATATTTCATGTATGCAAGCAATGGTTCTTACGTGAAGAAGTCGTTGCTTTATGAATGCATCATTGTCATTGACACAATGACAAAATACTGTTGTGTAAGGATTGGATTATAAAACTTGATGCTATAAAACCATGATAAAACAGTGTAGGTGATAGTAATATGTTATTGTCGTATTGATTTTCATTCCTTCCTTGATTACTTAGTATATCAATATTAATAATTAAATTAATATCAAACTGAATTGTTAGTCCAGTATACATATTATTGGAACATACCACAACTACCATTTTAAAGCCAACATATTTCAATTAAATTAAACTTGAGAAAAATGTTCTAAAATTTAAGGAAAAGTTGAAAAAAAGATTCAAGGTTCAAGAAATAATATACATATTATGTGTGATCAATGGCTTATTTTTTCATTATTTATAACTATATTTCTACTGCGTTACTAACTCTGTGGGGATACTTTTATATAATAATTATTTTGACCTCTTTTTGTAATTAACTTAGGTTATATGGGACATTAATAATGTGTAAGTTGTTTTCTTTTGGTCACTATACAATATCAAACTTTTAAATAAATAAATACATTTTTAACATTTCCATGGAACTAAGCAATAATTTGGCGGTGTGCTACTTGAATATTCATTTATCATTGTAACGCTTTCCATGATGGTCTAATACTTTAGATATTTGATAAATTACATGTATATTGTGTGATAACGAAAGGATGTGTAAGTTTTTGCAGGCGTATTTATTTTTTTGTTTATAATGAAAATTATTTTTTTTTATATATATTTTGTCCACTTTTATCAGGTGTTAAAAACATTATTCTCGTAGTCACAACCTGCTGTATAATTATAACATTCTTTGAAATAGGTCAATTGGAAATCTTTGTGTATTCAGTAAACAGTTTTAATACACCGAAGTGTTGTTTGTACTTTTGCCCATATTAAATGAAATTTCTTTGAAAAATTAACAAGTTTTAGTTTATACATGTACAACTTTGTTTTAGAATAGTAGCGAAGATAAAATATCGATAGTGAACATCGTTCTATTGGTTGAAAATTATGACATGTTTTTTTTTTAAAAATTCGCACCTATTGAATGATGCTTTGTTACAGAGGTGTAACAAGTTGCTTACGTCAGTAACATTTGTGCATCAAACGCTTTTTTATAAAATGAAAATTGTAAATAGTCATTTTCATTTTAACCCATTGCAATATATACACGCCTTTTAACGCCTTTTCATCCTCTTCCTGAGGCCATGAAATAGTGCAATAAATGCCCTTTTAGACCCTAAACACGTTTTCGTTTGAGAAATGTTGTTAAAAATTATTACTTTTTTCGCCACCCCCTAACCAAACGTTACATAATTGGGTGCAAGGGGAGGATGTGCCCCTTCTGCTTGGGGGAGGGAGTTTGAAGGCAGTCCACCACATTTCCAAGAAAAGTAAAAAATGGCCTTAGATTGATCTTAACGTAATGTGTAATCAACACGGGAAGGTCTTTGACTGTATCTAAATCCATTATGAAATTGCAACACTTGAAATCATTTTTGAAGGTAAAAAAATCAACGCAAAATAGTGATTTCTGGCAATTTTGAAACAAGGAAACAAAGATTGAGCATTTCATTACAAAGGCCATGGTTCATATTTGTGCCAAGTTTGATCAGTATTGAAGCAATCTTTCATAGCAATTTGAACTTGTAACAGAAAATTGTTTCGATGAAAACAGCCATTTTTCACAGAATTCTTATGCGGTTATGGGTTAAATGATTTACTGAAATAGCTTACTTTTGACTGTCATTTAGTTTGTGCCGATGAAAACGAAATTAAAAAATTTGGGATATGTTTGCATGAAGACTATATTTTATAATTCGCTGTAACTATGCAATGCTTGTTTTTTGTGTTTTTTTTCTGTAAATAGGGACTATACTATAAGTTTCTTTTTAGCAATGACTTCTTTTTTACCTTGGTTGCTTTATTTTTTACTCCAAGTTGACCATTATGCAGACAATTTTAAACAGTACGAAAATACACTTCTATAACAAAAGTAACAGTAAAACTATTTAAAGCACTGTAATCATGATAATTTAGGGCAAATTTGGATAATACTTTCTTAAACTGCCTTAACCCATATGCTTCCAAATGATTTCCATAGGAAAGTTCCCCAAAAATCATCAAAACCTGGCTTTCCATACAAGACAAGGGCTATGAACATGTAAACAAATATAATACATGTCCGGAAACAAATAGGGTACACGCCACTAAAAGCGTATACCAACTGTATATTATAACATCAAGTTCCACACTTTCCGATGTTTGCAGAGTTTTTTTATTTAAAAAATATGAGAACTAGAACTGCCACTATCATGGCGTGAATACCCCCGCATACCACTTTGTCAGAATCAACAGTGGCCATTTAGAACTCAAGGACAACCTCCCTGCCAAATCTGAGGTTACTAAGCCAGTGCATTGCTAAGTTATGTATTCTACATACTTCAAATGTGAAAATGTCAAAATCAATACACTCTGGACAGGCATTCTGAAGCAATTGAAGGGAAAAGCTTTATTTTGACAAAGTCCCTGTGACCTTGACCTTTGACCCAGTGACCTTAAAATCAATACGGATCATTTACTAATCATGACTAACCTCCATGCCAAATATGAAGACTGTGGGTCATAGGAACCTTAAGTAATTGGGCGGACAAGCTTTTTTAAGTCAAGGCCACTGTGACCTTGACCTTTGACCCGGTGACCTCAAAATCAATAGGGGTCATCTACTAATCATGACTAACCTCTATGCCAAATATGAAGACTCTGGGTCAAAATAATCTTAAGTTATTGGGCGGACAAGCTTTTTGAAGTCAAGGCCCCTGTGGCCTTGACCTTTGGCCTGGTGACCTCAAAATCAATAGGGGTCATCTACTTATCACGACTAACCTCCATGCAAAATATGAAGACTGTGGGTCATAGGAATCTTAAGTTATTGGGCGAAAAGCTTTTTGAAGTCAAGGCTCCTGTGACCTTGACCTTTGACCCGGTGACCTCAAAATCGATAGGGGTCATTTTCTAATCACGACTAACCTCCATGCCAAATATAAAGACTGTGGGTCATAGGAATCTTAGGTTATTGGGCGAAAAGCTTTTTGAAGTCAAGGCTCCTGTGACCTTGGCCTTTGACCTGGTGACCTCAAAATCGATAGGGGCCATCTACCAATCGTGACTAACCTCCATTCCAAATATGAAGACTGTGGGCCATACATGTAGGAATCTTAAGTTATTGGGCGGACAAGCTTTTTGAAGTCAAGGCCCCTGTGACCTTGACCTTTGACCCGGTGACCTCAAAATCAATAGGGGTCATCTTCTTATCATGACAAACCTCTATGCCAAATATGAAGACTGTGGGTCAAAGGAATCTTAAGTTATTGGGCGGACAAGATTTTTGAAGTCAAGGCCCCTGTGACCTTGACCTTTGACCTGGTGACCTCAAAATCAATTTGGGTCATCTACTTATCATGACTAACCTCCATGCCAAATATGAAGACTGTGGGTCAAAGGAATCTTAAGTTATTTGGCGGACAAGAAAAAACCGACGGACGGCCGGACAGCCGGACGGACAACCTGATTCCAGTATACCCCCTTACAACTTTGTTGTGCGGGGGTATAATAAGTAATCTCAAGATCCCCAATCACAGTACATTCCAAAACTCTTTTAACATTTTCTTTGTCAGTGTAATTACCCTCATATTTACATCTTTACTTACCGAAATGTAAAAGTTTTGATATATTTTTCAAATCAAATTGTTAAACATAAAGTCATAAAAAATAGAAATTTCTTAGAGATAAAACCACCTGGTCGAGCACTGGCTTTGTTGTCTAAAAATGTAATGGCTTTAGGGCCTATGTTCAACTCCGTTGTAAATGGTATTCTAATCTGTGTCATTAAAAAGCTTTTTGTTTGAAAGACCGAGAAAGTTTCCCAGCAATCTGTTTGTTTTGAAAGTGTTTTATGTGATCTTGTGCAATACTAGTTAAGCACTGGTGTAGTGACTCCATATATTATACTAAATTAGTTACAGACAGATGTACTTAAATTGTTCTGCTAATTATAGGCAGACAGTTGCACTATATCCGAATAAGTAAGACAGCTGTATATTAACCATTAGTTTGGACATAACAAATACACTTCGACGTAATTCGAAATGTAAGCATGTAAGCAGATAAGAAAATTATCAGCTTTGTCTACATAATGACACGTTCGTCTTTTATTACATGATAGTAACTTTGTGTTTGATAAGAAAACATGGGAATAGATGTAAATGAATCAATTTCAGAGAACGTGGTTGTGTTTGTATTATAATTTTATATAACATATTGTAAACATAATGATTTAATAAAGGAATGTACGCATAAATGTTCTTCAATTCATGACTGTGTTTTGCCATTTGATATATTGTTTATAATAGTATGTGTTTACCATTCTGTTCTTCGCCCTTATACACTCTGACAAGCTTGGTTTAAGGACTTGCAGAATGTTTTCCTCTTTGTGACCCCTAACAATTAATAATGCCTTGCTGGTTGAGTATGGTAGAAGTTTGCATTCTGAGATTGCTGTTCCAATTCTTTTTTTTGTAACATATAATAGGTCAATATCAAGCAAATTGATCGAATGATAATGTTAAGAGAAACCAGTAACAGATAATGTATAATGATTGATACATGTTTTACACCACCAATTCTATTTATAGGAGATAAATTACAAAATATCGTGATCATATGGCTGTATTCCACTTTGAAACTAGATACGTAAGATATTGTACATGTACACATTCGAAGTGTTGTAGAATGGACATTTCCGTAATAGGAAAGAAATACACAAATAGAAAACAGCTTAAAGGTGTGAAAGAAATTCTTAATTCGTCCAAATTTGACATGATAGTAAACAAATAGATGTCAAACTAAGAATCAGACATGATACTAGTCAATCTATACTCATTTGTTTATAAGTACAGGCAATTCCGTTTTAAATATCTCACTAAAATTTAATGCATCACCTAATTTAAAGGACATTTGTTTTATGTCATTAGAGTCTTGTATCGTAGGCTGCTGTCTGTAAACGTCGCCTTGCATTGTTATATCTTTCAATGGCAAAAAAGAAAACGAAAACATCAGTGGTCTGTGGAAAAGTTCAGTAATTTTATTGTATCTGCGTATATTACAGACTGATCAAATGGACTTATTTTATACTGTTGAGTACATTGGACTTACATTGGACTTACATTGGACGAGTAGAATCAGTATTGTTTCAACAATGTATTATGACCCACTTTTTTCATACCATGACGGTTTGACATTTTGACGAAACAGAAAACAACGAAATTTGATTTTTGATTTTTGTATTCTGAAACTGAAAACGTGGCTAATGGGTTTGAAATGCAGTTGATAAAGTTTTGTTGGGCTCTTGAAATGAAAACGAAACTAAATCAGATCCAGTAATGAATTCTTCTAGATAATAACGTTGTGCAGTGTTGAAACTTTATTGGTTATATTATATAAGGGTGACATGATATTGTATTAAAAAATAAATACAAAAGCGCGTCGAAATATAATCTGTTTTTTATGCAACCTGTAGTTAAAGTAAAACATTTTTTTGCAGTGGAGAGAAAGAAACGCCTTATAAAGATATGGTTTCGATTTTAACATTTTGTTTGAAAATCGTTTTGCTCTTAAAAGGATATAATAATACAAATATAATAATACTGTTGAACAATACGACTTTTATTCTCTAATACTATATTTTCCCAAAAGATAAAAGAATAAAATACCTTATACATTTCAGTATTCATTTAGTTTTGATTCAGATATTTTTATTTCTTGCTCACGCAAGTACGTTTATCTTAAGATATTAATGAATTAGATAAATTTGATATGACAATGAATTCATGTATGACGAAAATAATATAAATTAAATCCGACACAATTTTATTGTGTGCTTAAATTTAATATCAAGTAAAACTCATTTAGAGAGCAAAACACTGTCAATATTTTTCAGAAAATTTTGTCTTTCTGAGTCTGAAAATTTGAAGTAAGGTTTGTTATGCATATTATAGAAATAATCTTCATATATTTGCCAGTAGGTTTGAGCGATTGCCAAACCATATGTGTGATTGTAATCAAAAGACCTGTTAGATTGTTAAATACAAACAGAAATGTAATTATTCATTACAGGTTTAAAACAATCTGAGAGTGATTGATGATAATTGGAAACAACTAAAATATACATCTTTAGCTTTTGGTATGTTATCGACCATCATTTACAAATACTTACTGACGGCTCATGTGTGTAGATAAGACACGTTATTTCTCTCTTACCTCGTTTTGGTTAACAACAATAATTACAATGATGATGAAATTAAAACTGTTAGGTCTGAAAATCTTTGACAGACATCTTGTATAAACTTACATTTTATTATATGTAAATTGTTTTAATTTTACGCGAATGAAAAAAAACTATATATATAATAAAGTCTCTCAAAATGTCGTTTTCAAAGAAAAATGAAAGTGAAATGTTGTCCTATGAAATAATTGTACATTGGTGAATTAATAAATTGTAAGTTAGATTGATGGAATCAAAAGTGAGTTCCGTAGGTTTTCTATTTTCATAAGTACTAGTCAATTAGATTCGTCTTGGTCATTATGTAAATAAAAATATTGTGAGTACTATTAGAAGGAAATATGCTGTGTGTTTTAATTTTTACTACAATAAAACTATTGCATCTAATTTGATATTTTTCCACTGATTTTGATTGGATTTTAAAGTTCTTCATGCTGACTAAAACATCTCAAACTTGTTTTAAGATATTTAAGTATTAAGTATTATCATTTATTAAGTAAATTATTGTGTATGGATTAAATTTAGCATAACACGTTATAGAAAGAGAAATTAATAATTGGTTAAAAAATGAGTTCCTCTAGCAAACAGTGTAGGGGCGTCCAGTTTTAAATTACATAACAATTCAAACTGAAACGTCTCTCACTGTGTGCACAGCATATGCACTTTCAATAAAAATGGTTGCTAATGCA
>NW_026860693.1:0-63932 GCF_026571515.1 Ruditapes philippinarum | reverse complement strand
AGCATTTAGTATATGAACATATTTATCTCGCTCTAGAAAACCTTATTAATGATTCATATGTCTGATTAGATCAGTCCCTGTGCTTTTACTGTTTAGACCATTTTGTAATGTTGAGCTTTATAAACTATTCCTTTTAAAGATATTCACGGTTTTAATTTATAAAAAAACAAAACGACAGATTATCATTAAGAAGAGTTTTCTAGGTCATAGCATTTAGAATATGTGTATATATATGGTAAGGAAAGTAATATAGTTTAGAACCGAAAAATAAGGAGGGTTTGTTTTTTTTTTGGGTTATATAAATCAATGCCAAGTCATAATTTTGACACAACCACTGTTGTTATAGAACATGAATATTTGGGTCTTCATACAGTTTAGCACATAACAATTTTCTGAACTATTTTGTTTATGATTAAATCTTTCAGCTTTTTTTATGGATAGACAGAGTAATTTGAATTCTAACTGTACTCAAATATGAATACTTGCCAAGATCTTTGACTTGACAAAGCTATGATTAAGAACAAACTCAGATGACATTTCATTTGATTTCTTTTTCTGTATATGTACATTAATGATTAAGTGAGTAGTCATTAAAATATGTGATAGAGTTTTTAAGAAATTGAAAATGTATAGTTTTTTTAATAGTCTCTAGCAAATCAAACATTTGATTGGTTTCATATATGTATGCCATTTGTTTTATCTTGTATTTTATATTGGTTGATATGTACATATATGTTATTGAGACTTAAATAAATAAATAAATAAAAATAAATAAATATAAAGATTTTTGACAAATAACCTGACAGGAATATTTATAACGAATTTATAATACAGCAAATTTTCTTTTTTGAGAAAAAAGTGAGATTTCTTAGAAAATTGACAGAAGCCGTGTATATAACTAGTTATAAAGATTGTTGACAGTTATATGGCCCTATATAAACGGTTGTTTGTAAATATAACCCGAGCCGGCAGGCGAGAGTTATATTGCAAACAACCGTTTATATTCGGCCATATAACCTATCAAGGATATTTATAACGAATTTATAATACTGCAAACATCCTTTTTAGTGAAAAGGGTGTGATATCTTTATAAATTGACAGTAGCCGTGTATATAAAACTATATAAACGTCAAGATTATCCAATAAAAAGTGATGTTACAAACGTGCAGTATAATAAAAAAAACTTGATAATACTTCAAGTTTCCAACCACACTTTTCATGGGATAATCGTGACGTTTATATTATTAGTTATAAAGATCGTTGCCAGGTTATATGGGCCAATATAAACGGTTATTTGTAAATATAACTCGAGCCGTTAGGCGAGGGTTATATTATAAACAGCCGTTTATATACGGCCATATAACCTGTCAACAATCTTTATAACAAATTTATAATACAGCAAGCATTATTTTTAGAGAAAAAAAGTAAGATTTCGTCATGAATCGACAACAGCCGTGTATATAAAACTATATAAACGTCACGATTATCCAATGAAAAATGACGTTACAAACTTGCAGTATTATCAAGTTTTTTTATAATACTGCAAGTTTGTAACATCGCTTTTCATTGGATAATCGTGACGTTTATATAGTTTTATATACACGGCTGCTCTGAATTCATGAAGAAATCTCACTTTTCTCTAATGAAAAAGAAGTTTGCAGTATTATAAATTCGTTATAAATATTCCTGACAGGTTATATGGCCATATATAAACGGTTGTTTGCAATATAACCCTCGCCTAGTGGCTCGTGCTATATTTACAACCAGCCGTTCATATAGGGCCATATAACCTGTCAGCAATCTTTATAACTAATAATATACACGGCTGCTGTCAATTTTCTTAAAAATCTCATTTTTTCTCAAATAATGACGTTTTCTGTATTATGAATTCGTTATAAATATTCCTGACAGGTTATATGAAAGGTTATTTTCAATTTTACCCTCGCCTAACAGTTTGGGTCATATTTCCCAACAGCCATTATATTTATATATAATCTGTCAAAATCATTATAACTAATAATGTAAACGCCACGATTATCTAATAAAAAATGACGGTACAAATGTGAAGTATTATAAGTAAAATGATACATGATTGTAAATTTGCAAAATAAAATATGTTCAAACTAACATGTGCTGCTGCTATTGGTATTTGTGTTAATCTTTATTTTATTGATGGTTTATTTATATTCATCTTTTTTCCTAGATTTATTGTTTCTAATGCTTTAAATAAGTTGATAATACACTCTGTCTGATAATAATTCTCTTATTCTTATTATATATAATTATATACAATCATGTGTCGGTGTCCAATGTTATCCGAACAGCACGATTCAAAATGTCACATAAATCAAGCTTAATTACTTTTACCGATCGGGGTACAATATTAAAACTACTTCTAATATATACTTTAAATTTTTGGCCATTTGCATTGTACAGAATGTGGACTCTTCTGTTTTGAAGTAACTGAAAGTGTTTGTATTGTGAAGTAACAATACCCTTATTGTTAGATCTGAGAAAATCTTTGCTGACAAATAATATAAATTTTTGGAATTAAACATGTAGATATTGTGAAGTATTTCTACAGTATTAAAATGAACGATATTACCTTCCTACACTCCTGTCCGATATAGATTACCACTCCAGGAGCCTCCACATTTTTGACTCGTATTACCTACACAAGTCATGTTGCATCTGGACTCTGGTATCTTCTCAGTGATGGCGAAATTTACATTTGCACCGCACCAGCATTCGTTGGCATACTAAAATATCGAGGAATGAATTGTAAGATGGAGAAATGTTGAACAATTATTCGTCTTTGTAATTGAAAAGATTTTTTAATATAGACATCTGTAAGAAAAGGAATAAACTTACATTAAAAAGTTCAAATCTTACATAAAATGTATCAGACGCTCCTGTTAGCCACCCAAATTTCAGCATTTTAGCGAGGTTTTTTTCACCATTCTAAAATAGTTTCAGTTATATTAAAAAGGTCAATAAATGATTAGTTTTTGCAAACAACACTTTTATCCACGTACAATCTTAATAACCATGAACTGGTCAAACTAAGCAAACATAGCCCTTACTGCGTCAGTAACGCAGTAGAAATATTGAGATTTATACTGAGGAATCATTACTTAATCGCACATAACATATAAATTACTACTTGGATCTAAAATCCTTTTACTTTAAACAAAATATTTGGTACATTTTTCTAAAGTTTAATTTTCTTGAAATATTTTGACTCATCTGGAGGAATGCAGCTCTAATAAGAACAACATTGTTGAATCTGATAACGATAAATTTATTGGTTGAAATGTTACCGTTATGAAGTTGAAAGGCTGAATTTGCAAATGCTTATTGAATTGCGTCCGAAATTAATGTATAAACACTTTAAACAGGGTTTGTTAACATAAATATCAAAACGCTTTCACTACAAAGGCACGAAATCAAATAAATAAGAAACTCGATAAGACCTACAATTTATTTCATTTAATAGAAATGATTTTGAAATAATATGAATCTCAACATTTCTTTTAAGGTACAATGTAATGTAAGGATATATCTAAAGTCCTTTAATCTGCATTTTGATAAAATTTCAAATTGAATTTCATTTCACAAACATAACTTACTTCAGTCATTGAAAAGGGTAAGCCCTTGTTTCGACAAAGGGCGAGACAGTTTTCTGTTGATTGACTTGGAGAATAGTTATAATCAGCCAGAATCCTAGGTTTGTCGTTATAGCAACCGATGTATTGATCTAAATCCATCCGAAAATATAACAATGATTTGCCATCAATTTAGTACTATAGAAAATGGTACTGCATTTTACATAGACTGAAGAAGACAATGAACATAGAGGCAAAAACAGAAAATTTAAACTTTTAAGAGAGATTTCTTTAACTTTGCATAATTCAAATAAATAGATAAATAAAATAAAGAAAAACTGGCCGCCATTTTCTTACAATTCTTTTGCCCTGATCCGGTAAATTATTTGATTTAAAATCTTTTTCAATCATTTCATTACAATTCGGGAAACAATTCTATCAAGAAAATACTTTCAATGCATTAATGAGTAAACAAGCATACTGCATTTTGTTTTTTGAATAATCGACATTACCTGAGGAAGCGCTATTAAAGCAAATATAGAACAAATTATGTCGCATAAAATTTTAAACCATGCAACAGAATAAAGTTACAATACGAATTTGAAATAAAATTGCATGTTGCTTTTCACGGTTGTGTTTTATCCACTCTTGTGAATGAACTATAAGAGCAAATAAACACAATTTCAACACTTTCACGGTAGATAACTCACAAATAAACACACATTCACGTTAAATAACTCACAAATAAACACATGATAGATATCTCAAAACTTACGTAAGAATATGGATTCATTAATTTGTTTCAATATTTTTTTTAACTTTGCAACATTAAAAAAATCTGTGTACTGGTTTAATTTTCTTTCTTTGCCTTTGTTTACAATGACATTATTTTAGTAAACATTTTTTAGCTAGCACAAAACTTTTTTTCAACAAAAGAAAAATTAATGTCATTGGTGACATTTTTGTGTCTATCACATTCAGCGAATTCCTTATTCGTGAAATTATTTAATCAAACATTTTAACGCTAACATTACAAATAGTCAATATCTTAGGGGATTTTTAATTTTAAATAGAAAACGAATTTCACAAAGTTTTAAACAAATGGGATAATAAATATTATTCTTGACTTCAAGGACAGGGTAGTGAAATAAAGCATTTTTGCAACAATTAAAAACAATACCTTTCTTTCCTTCTTCTATAACTGAGACAAAAAAATCTAAAACAAGATTACTTACATCCACGTTTTTTGTAGAATACCGAATTGCTCTGTAAAAGATCAGCTACTCCGGTGAAGGAAGTACAGCCCGTACAATTGCCGGTATCAGGATAGTATATGATGCTAGAACAAGTAAGGTCCATCCAACATCTGTGTGCACATGCTGATTTAGATCTACTGCTTGCCATCTTAAAGGATATGTTCTCATCCAAACATTTGTATCCTTTCAAGTAATCAGCCAAATAAAACTTGAAATTGCCTTCAGATCTGTGTAGAAAAGAATGAAAAATTAAGAACAGATATATCAGAATATAACTATACCCCATTGTCTTTCTTTAATTCTTAAACTTTGAACAAGCTCCAATGGTTAGCAAACGGGACTGCTAACTGTTTCTAACAGGGACTGTTAGAAATCAATATGCACAAACTTTAGATTTGAATTATTCATTATGACATTTGGCGTGTTAGCAAACAAATCGCAACTCTTCTTTTAACATTCTTTATTTACATTTATAAACTATTTCCATGTTCATATTATAAAAAATTTACCCAATGCCAGCACAATGTTACAAAATATTGGCTGAATTGAATGAATGACTTTGGTACAAAGCTTGTACGAGGATTGATACTAAGTGGGCTCACGTTTGTAGTTTTTAAGAAATATAATTGAAATATGACAAAATTTAACATGCCGATACCTTATTACATGTACTAATATCCAAATTTTGAACATTGTTTTGGCATATATTATATGGATGATGCGACCCACATAAAAAATATAAAGTGAACATTATGTGAACGAACAGCTTTAATAGTGAATACCTATTAGTAACGATTTAACGATGGTTATACGTTTATAATTTGTTAATGAATATCAACACATGGTAAACTGAAAAACGTGGGTAATGATATTGATGGCCCTAGAACGATTACCTGTCAATAGGAAATGCAATCTTCCTCAATACAGATGTAAATCATTTGGTCAAGGTTGTTTTAAGGGATTTTTTTTTAAAGTTTTCGTAAGCCTAAAGGTATCATAACTAAGTGATCGCAGAGCATAGCCATTTTGTTTTCAGTTAGATAGTGTAGATACACATTTAAAACGTTCCCGGAACCAACCAGTACTAAGCGATGAAAGATAAGTGTTATGTTTCAGGAAGCAACGGCCCGTCTCTTGCGGGCTTTTGATATCACACTGCCGGCCGACATTCTTTGATTTTTTTTTATAAACTAGCATTATATACTATTAGTGTCAGAATGTACAGTGACTATACCGTCAGCATTATAGAAGAGTCAGTAAATAATTTGTAACAGTAAGCACAGGGCTGGGAATCAAAACTGCGTCGTATCCTACAAAATGTAAACAAACACAACCATCTTGGAACGAAATAGGTATGTTTTGTTTATGACTCTTTTTGTTGGAAATGACTGAAAACTAGATATATGTATTAACACGCTCCACTATTTTCCGCTTCGTTCGGTACATGTTGATTTCACAACTATTTTGTCAAATAAAAGTGATAGCTAACTTGCAACTCGAAGCGGGCCAGAATTTATATGGAGCTTGGTGGATACGACACAGTTCATATTGCTTTATCCGCTGTTTTAATATTCAAATCAAATATATACTTGTTTCAGAATTAACCATAAATTTCAAAATATAATTTTACATCATTTACTAAAATTTCATTAAAAAGACATGTTTGATATTTTTAAAGACAATAATGATTTGTATGAAAAGATTCGACGCAATTGGTAAGAAAATATGATACGACGCAGTTGATTTTTTTGGCAGTCTTTACAACAGGAATATTTTTGCAATATAAGTCATTTACCGAATAATCACCTGCGATTGATAAAAAAAACCTTACCATTCACGGTTTATAGCAATGTTCTGTTGCTTTAAAATATTTAGAATATGTTGTTTCATTTCCAATAAAAAAATAATTTGAAAGTTTATATTGTAGAAGCTACGTTTCAGATAAGCATGAACATGTTAATTAATTATAATAATATCTTAATTAATTTCTTATATTAAATGTTATCACAATATGTTTTTGGATGAATATAGAAGTTTATGACCTGTAGTCACAAAATTCATTCTGGTTTGGCAAAATGTTGCACCTGCAGAGAACCATCGACATTCGAAGCTAGCTCGATCTGCTTTCCACAATGAAGAATCAAAAGTGAAAACTGCGGCGTGTGTTTACGTTTTGTAAGATACGACGCAGTTTTGATTCCCAGCCCTGAAACAGGTAACCTAAATAACGTTCCATGAGGAAATAATTGATGCATTTGACGCAGTTGTTCCTAAATATAGATGACAATATCTCTCAAAAGTCTACCCATTAGAAGTACAATGTGTAAATTTTGACCTTAAATGTAATCGCTTACGCTAAACAATAGAATACTCAGTATTTCGAATGCCTACGTTTTATTAAACTCAAATGATGAGATATTATTTTCATTGCCTTCACATCTTTACATAATTATTATCTTAAAGGCACGTTTTGCCTCAGCAATTTATAATATTTTCCATCTGTGAAAGGGAAAATCTATGTATAATATTATGTTTATAATGTTAGATTGGTCATTCTTTGAAACGTGGGAATTTTTTGAAACGTTACGACTTGTAACATGTATTTATTGATTGAACCGAAGATGTAGTGTTATACGGTGATGTGGTGTCGTCTATGGGCAGACTGTACTGCATTTTCAATTTTTTTCCGTTTGGGATCTTCTTTAGGGTTTCTATTTTGATATATCGCCACGTCATCGTTGCCGTGTGGAGGCCGTAAAATGTCGTATATACAATCAGAGATGTTTTAAATCCGATGCTCGATTGTCCAGGACGACATTATTGATGTTGTGTTTGTTGTAATTTCAGTAATATCTATTTTGCTTTTCTAATTGAACAGTTATACTAGTACTTCTCCTTACTTGAAAACAGTTTAATCATCCTTAGGATATGCTACTTGCTTTTTAAATTTGTTTTTAAAGCTTGTCTGTAAAAACAAGGCTACATTACCTCTGATGTCATTTTCTTTTTCATTTAGTTTCGCCAATGGTTTTCTCGTTTAGGGCACACTTATTTTTTAACTTCGGAGCCAAGCGCCGCTTTAAATGGAACACCACTTACATGCATAATTATGTCAATTTTTAAGTTCCATGATAACCGCCGCATGAATACATCTGCAGATGTTTGCGAATTCAAAATTTTACAGTTATTTGTCAAATTATTGAATTCTCCTTGGGCGGGTGCTGGGGACTTGGATTTGCACTTTTCATTGCTGTCCATGGGCGGGTTTCATCGAGCCGAGGTTGCAACATTTCAAATTTGCCGGAACGGTTATCTATTTTTTCTATTTGTTTTAACTAGCTTTACCCGTTCACGTTGAACAAAAGTTTTAAGTCTTTCTGAAAGCGTTTTATCTGTAGCAATCTTTGCTACACACATATAAAGAACAAGATGCTTTGATTTTTAAGGATACAAAGCATCCAGTCGCCTAGGCATTGTACAGGTACAGTCACCTGTCTAGCATGGTAGACACATCGTCCTTTTAGTACATTTTGGTTGACTGTCATGCCAATATTTAGAAAAAAAAACAAGTGTAACTTAAAACTGCTGAAAAGCAGTTATCAAGAACTAGGTCTAATTCGAGACATATACACGACTTTACACAAATGCGGACTTAAACTCGAACTGGAGAAATATGCAGAACAGTAAGGTCTTGATTGAAGAACAATTATCAAATCTACTAATCTCGTGCTATTAAAACGTCATTATGTCAAATGAGAGTGTTAAGTGTAAATTATATAAACCATTTTATTATACCCCCGCACAACAAAGTTGTAAGGGGGGTACCCCGCACAACAAAGTTGTAAGGGGGGTATACTGGAATCAGCTTGTCCGTCCGGCCGTCCGTCCGTCGGTTTTTTCTTGTCCGCCCAATAACTTAAGATTCCTTTGACCCTTAGTCTTCATATTTGGTATGAAGGTTAGTCATGATTAGTAGATGACCCCTATTGATTTTGAGGTCACTATGTCAAAGGTCAAGGTCACAGGGGCCTTGACTTCAAAAAGCTTGTCCGCCCTATAACTTAAGATTCCTTTGACCTACAGTCTTCATATTTGGCATGGAGGTTAGTCATGATTAGTAGATGACCCTTATTGATTTTGAGGTCACTATGTCAAAGGTCAAGGTCACAGGGGCCTTGACTTCAAAAAGCTTGTCCGTCATATAACTTTAGATTCCTTTGACCTACAGTCTTCATATTTGGCATGGAGGTTAGTCATGATTAGTAGATGAACCCTATTGATTTTGAAGTCACCAGGTCAAAGGTCAAGGTCACAGGGGCCTTGACTTCAAAAAGCTTGTCCGCCCAATAACTTAAGATTCCTTTGACCCACAGTCTTCATATTTAACATTGAGGTTACTCATGATTAGTAGATGACTCCTATTGATTTTTAGGTCACTATGTCAAAGGTCAAGGTCACAGGGGCCTTGACTTTAAAAAGCTTGTCCGCCCAATAACTTAAGATTCCTTTGACCAATAGTCTTCATATTTGGCATTGAGGTACGTCATGATTAGTAGATGACCCCTATTGATTTTGAGGTCACCAGGTCAAAGGTCAAGGTCACAGGGGCCTTGACTTCAAAAAGCTTGTCCGCCCAATAACATAAGATTCCTTTCACCCACAGTCTTCATATTTGGCATGGAGGTTAGTCATGATTAGTAGATAACCCTAATGATTTTGAGGTCACCAGGTCAAAGGTCAAGGTCACAGGGGCCTTGACTTCAAAAAGCTTGTCCGCCCAATAACTTAAGATTCCTTTGACCCATAGTCTTCATATTTGGCATGGAGGTTAGTCATGATTAGTAGATGACCCCTAATGATTTTGAGGTCACCAGGTCAAAGGTCAAGGTCACAGGGGCCTTGACTTCAAAAAGCTTGTCCGCCCAATAACTTAAGATTCCTTTCACCCACAGTCTTCATATTTGGCATGGAGGTTAGTCATGATTAGTAGATGACCCCTATTGATTTTGAGGTCACCAGGTCAAAGGTCAAGGTCACAGGGGCCTTGACTTCAAAAAGCTTGTCCGCCCAATAACTTAAGATTCCTTTGACCCATAGTCTTCATATTTGGCATGGAGGTTAGTCATGATTAGTAGATGACCCCTATTGATTTTGAGGTCACCAGGTCAAAGGTCAAGGTCACAGGGGCCTTGACTTCAAAAAGCTTGTCCGCCTAATAACTTAAGATTCCTTTGACCCACAGTCTTCATATTTGGAATTGAGGTTAGTCATGATTAGTAGATGACCCCTATTGATTTTGAGGTCACCAGGTAAAAGGTCAAGGTCACAGGGACTTTGACTTCAAAAAGTTTGTCTGCCCAATAACTTTAGATTCCTTTGGCCCACAGTCTTCATATTTGGCATGGATGTTGATCATGACTGTAAGGTGACCCATATTGATTTTGAGGTCACTTTGTAAAAGGGCAAGGTCGCAGGGACATTGACAAAAAAGCTTTTCTTCTCAATTCCTAAAGAATGTCCTGTCCACAATGTATTGATTTTGACATTTCCACATTTAAAGCATGTAGAATGCATAACTTAGCAATGCACTGGCTTAGTAACCTCAGATTCGGCAGCTTGAGCACTAAATTCCACTGTTGATTCTGACAAAGTGGTATTCGGGGGTATTCACGCCATGATAGTGGCAGTTCTAGTTTCATTCTACAAAAGATAATTAATCACTATGAGTTTTAGACGACATAATCATCAAGAGTTATGTCTCTATTGTTATTCTTTAGTGTGTAAATTTCTTTACTCTTTACTTCAATGTGAAAACTGATTGAATCTTATAATGACGTTGTTGCTCATGGTTTCATCTTTTCAGTCAGAAATACAACAGAATGTTTGGAATTATATCATTGCTGACACCAAATATACTTGTTTGTCAGACTTATGTACTAAAAACCTAGAAATATTCAACTTAATACTAACGTAATCGTTATATTCGGTGATGTCAAACATTCTTGTTTTTTACAATCTGACACCATCCTGTCTCTTGCTTAAACTTAACATACTAGTAGATAAGCCACAATGGTTATATATCCGAAAATGACAATTGCCGCTGATGGGTTGCCTGTTAGGGTTGAGGAATCAGATTTTAGCCACCTTTCATCCATGTGTGATCATAAGGGGCGACTACATTGGTTCGAGTTTCTTGAGTCAATGCATCTCTTAGCTCCCGCAGGTGAGCTGGTTTTGACACCTGATTTTGCTTTTAGTTCGTAACACACGAGGTTAGCCAAAGTCATCTTTCCTGTTTCGGCGAACCATGACCTATATTGTGTTGGTATGCCGTAATAACAATCTAAACAACACACAAAACGGAAAGGCAATGTAAATAACATACATTCTTTTTTAGAATTTTATAGTAGTCTATAGTCATTTGTTCGGTTTGTTGCTGACATTGCATGCCATTATATCATTATGTTTGTATGTTGTTGTGTTTCATTTTAAGATGCTCATCAGTTAGCAACTATATGATATATTCTGTTAAACCTTAGTTCAAAATTGACAATTACTACATGAGTACTTTCCCTAAACATGATCCGACATTTCCCATTTTTTCTTCATAATGGAACAGAACAGAGCTGTAGAAATGGCAATTAATGACCATAGATTTATCATTACAGGGTCATGTTGTGCAGGAATTGTTAGTTTCAGGATGACAAATATGACTTCAAATAATTTATTATATCTTGGTGTAGTTTAAGCAGATATTTTTATTTATACACAACGGAAAGGCACACTTGGTCTCAGATTTGTCTAGCACAACAACAGACGACTTTCTCAAAGAATGACGTCATACCAGCACTTAAATTAGTTTCTTTCAATTCCTCCATTGAATAATTTTGGTGTGTTTAGCAAAACATTTTATGTTTTTTTTTTCTTTAATAGTACATGTACATTCCCTGTATACTAACCTAGTGATGAAAAAGCAGACGATCTATTTCTCAATAAATGACGTCATTTCCGTTGCATTGTAATAAAACACAATCACTTTTATGCAAATCTTTGTGTATTTTACAACATGAAAATTATATTCTAGATATGCAACAATTCTCAACATGTCAGGTATCCAATAAAATTGATATAAATCTAAATTTGAGATTTTGTTGATACTTTTTGCTACAAAATAAAACAAGCCCCGTATAGTTATATATTATACGAGGGCTGTCCGGAAAGTTCGTAGACAAGGCTATAAAATTATTATAAGCAGTCATATCAATATGATGATTTAAAACTTTGCTAAAGTATTTATCTGCTACAAATTTCTAAATTAAAAAACACGATAAAAGTAATACATGTATACGCAAAGCACCAATCACCATGGCAACATGATCAATGAATTACGGAGCACTTTGATTTCTGGACGATAGCTACACAAATAATAATAAGTTGCTAAAAGTTGTAATTGTAACGCAAACTCTCGTTTTAATTTTGTGACATCAAAGGATACTATTACATGATATTTAGTGAAAATAATGACGTCATACGCAAATAAACAGCTTGTTAACAACAGTGATAGGCAATGAAGGTGTGTAAATTTTGTGTTGCAAAAGTGACGTCAAATTCAAGGACGGAGCAACGTAATGTTATTTAACTTCATAGCAACGCTAATATGTCACCGACTGATATTTTAATCTTTACTTTAAAACAAAATCAACAATAAATTATAAAAAGTAACTTGTCTTTTAATGTCAAACAAGATTAAAAAAACGGTGATGACAGTATATCGTATAAGAAACGCTTCAGACGACAAAAAGTAGCATAGCCGAAATATCGTCGACTGTGTAACAACAATCTTTGAAAAAGACAGACATCTCACACACTGTATGGGAACCAGTGACATCTTTGTTTTAGGATAGATTATAGTATATGAAATTCATAAAGTAATGGCAAAGAAATATAACATGTATTAAGTATACGCCAGACAGGTACCATGGCTGTTGGAATCGGAAGAAACTGAATAGTTGGAAAACGTGAAGTTAATTTGACACCGTTGACGTTGTCAAAGTGCTCCGTGATGATGTATATATGTTGTATGTAAATACGGTTAAAATACAAACGTAAGTCACAGTTCAGTAATGTTTGATAAACGTGTTCGCTAGATATGTATAATTTTGCTGACAAAATGTGTACAACGTATGTATTGTTATAGAATAAAAAATGAAGAAGTATATGAACTTTCCGGACACCCTTCGTAGTATAATAATTAAATTAAATTTAATACCGATTTATAAATAATGTTTAAAGCAGCATGCCTCCAGATTCATGCTAATTTTCATGAAAATTTTGTAATGTATTTGAAAGTGTAATACTGTGAAGTGACCAAAAGGAAGCAATTTACACATTATCAATGGCACTTACAAACCTCGTCAATTACCAAAAAGTGGTAAAAATATGCATAACCTGCCTTAACTGCATTAGAAACTCAGTAGAAATAAAGTTGTAAATACTGTAAAATCAACCAATAATCGCACAAAATGTTTAAAATACTACTTGAATCTTGAAACTTTTTACTTTTTCTTACATCTTAGTACATTTTTCTCAAGTTTGATTTTATTGAAATATTTTGAAGGCATGCAGCTTTAAAGCAACAATTACAAGTCCTTATGAATGTCATATCTTTATTAAGTTTTAAAGTACATATTCAACAAGCTTGTCGTGGCAGACTGAAGGTTTTGGTTAAACTCTTGGTTAAAGTATCCACTATATGCAGCATTGTGTACTTGTAATATGATCGAAAATAAATCAAGACTACATATTGTAAAACATAGTTAACAGCACGTAAGTCTGAAATATATAACAGACTGACACTCCCTTTAAATGACAATAGACGGACGTCTTCTTCAAAATGTTATTCATTGCTTTTTGTGAATTGATAATATGTGATTTCAGAACGTCCTCACTGCAATTTTGCTACTTCTGGGCAGATTCTTAACTTTGTCGAGTGATAGATATTCCTTGACTTTTGGTAGAGATTCAAACCTTTCAAGGAAACTCTGTAGCTTCGGGAAGGCATTCAAACAATCAGACTGCAACCGTCGAAGAAAATCAAGAAGATCATACATCGAAAAATCAGCAGCTGTTATCTAAAATAATTGAACATCAATTTTGTTTTAAAAGAAACATATACGTAATCTTGATTTGTACAGTAGCATAGACACATTAGATTTTAAAGTAACATTATGCCCATCATAGGTGCAGTTTTTATATTCTATCCTAAACATTGTTACTATGATTATTTGTCAATGACCATTTTAACAGTCAAACTGAAGTTTTTTGAAATATATAAGTAGTTTTGCACGACTTTACAACGCAAAATTAGCATAATGTCACTTTTAATACAATCATTATAATAAGACATGGAAAAGTTGTCGCTGTGAATAATGACAAAGAATAAGTTTCGTTATAAATAAGCAAACAAAATAAATGAATAAAAACATTACTCGTTAAAAATGATAAAAATAGACAAAGAATAGTTCTCATCATGAATATACAAAGGATAATTCTCGTTATAAATAAAACAAAGAATAATTTTAGTTATAAATAAATAAGAAATAATTTTTGTTATAAATAAAACAAATAATAATTATAGTTATACATGTTAATAAACAAGGGAATAATTATACTTATAAATACAACAAAGAATAATTTTAGTAATAAAAATGAAAAGAGTGAAAGAAAAAACAAGAAATAATGTTTGTTCTAAATTAACATGGACACATCGTCGTTGTAAGCTATGATTTATTTATATTTACGTTGTAAAAAAACAAGCACTAAATCTCGTTATAAATAACCAATTACCAATTACTGAATATGAAAAAGTTTGTCAAACAGTCCATTATAAATGTTAGGGATACCTCGATGGATAGTTAGAAGTTGATCAGTCAACAGTATATAGTACGGACTTTCAGGCTGGTCTGGTTTAATACTTATGGTCAAAGATTTACAGATTCAGCATGGTTAAGTTTGATAAAGATAAACTTACAGCGTCCATAGCAAACCAGTCATTTACACCTAGATGATTCTCAAACTGTTTTAGTTTTGGCGGGAGATTCTTAAAGAAATCTGGTTTCAACTTCTCCTAGGGAATGAAAAAATAGAATAAAACAAAACTTATTAGTGTAAAGATCAAGTAACGTTCATGAAACCCAATGCCCTTCTTATTACACTGGGAATACAAAATGATATTCATCTTCAATATCTTAAGTGTAACAAAATAATTAATATCTTTCACTGCGTGGTACTCTGTTTTGCCCATTCTTACTTATATGCAGACATTCTAATTTTTGTAATGTAAAATCTGAACACCAAGGTAATGTATCGAATTGAATTATACGTGTTTTTTAACAACATAGATTAACTTCTACTATTATATTGATATTTTCTAATAATTTGATGCAGTAACAATATCTTCCCACTTACGTAGTTTTCAACACTTGTATACGTTATTTTGTAGATATTATTCCTGAGATCCATTGCCTCCTCTATAATCATATCTACAACTGCCTTTTCCTTCTCCGTCTCACCATCCAACTTATATTTCCGGGCTACGTGTCTTACAATTGCGTGACTTTGGGAAATTTTAACATCGCCATCTATGTAATACGGAAGCTGAAAAATATAGTTCAAGTTTTTCATTTTTTGTATGACAACATGTATTTTTCATTATTATACTAAAATTAATAGACTTTTTTTCTTTACTGATAGAATTCTGATGCTTTCTTTTCGTCCTGCATGCAACGTACAGTGCACCTGAAATAACACATGTCGAAACTTAGAATATGATTTTGCTCACCGATGTCATCTCGAACACATTGGCTACATGTATGTACTTCCACTAAAAATGTGAAATAAAAATCAGAGAAAATGCACGCTCTCTTGTGGTACAGATTTTTTGCAGTGTTTATTAAGCTATTTGTTTTCATATTTTACATTGCTTTTTTATATTCCATACTTGACTTGTTGAACAATACCGGCTTACCGCAAGCTAAGTGTGTACATAAGGGCCTCCGTGGCCGAGTGGTTAAAGTCGTTGACTTGAGATCACAGGTCCCTCACCACGTAGGTTAAAATAACCTCCACCAATAAAGCTGAAAAAAAATCGACGAAAAATCTCGGCGGGACGCACTAGGATGATCCGACTTGAGTGTACGGTCGCCCATATGGGCTTTTCAGCGGCGACCTTAAATAAACACATCAAATAAAAAAAGATGTGTACATTAGGGCCAAGCAGGACAACTTTCGTTTCATATTAACAATGAAATACCTTCACATACCAAACAGTCTTTTTCGAATTATAGAAAAGACCTGTCCATTACACACACACTTTCAAAACATAAAGTACTCGAATTAATCTGCAGAATTAATCAATCTTAATATTTACACAAGTACACTTACATTGGGAAAGGATAAAAATTCTCCAAACTTTGGTTTTACACTGTACCACGATTCTCTGCTAAAATCCGGCGCTGAAATTCAGGAAATATGTTAAATTCATTATTACAAAAATACAAATCAAGTGACTTTTTTAAACTTGAAAATTACAAAGTAGTATACATGTAGTATTTGTAAGTTAATTTAAAACATTAACATCAACATTTAAACTTATTGATACAAGAAGTACTTAGTGAAGTTTTAACTATTCGCATTTTCTATAATGCACGAAAATCGCTGTCAAAGAGTTTCAAACATATATTAATTTGGTTACTTTTGGATTTTGAAAGATTATGGTAGATTTGTTGCTATCAAGACTATATAGGATTTCAACAAACCGTTTTTAAGAATACGCCATGCACTCTCAAGGAAATATACAAACGTTATTATTTCAATTTACTACAGGCACCGGATATAGTTATATACCTTACATTAACCAAACTGCACAATGAAAAGTCAGAATTAAATCACTGATAATCGTAATATCATGTCATTAGATTACTGGCAATGTGTCAAAAGTCATCTAAAACTGTTTATATTATTAACAGAAATACACAAATTAACAAAAGAAAAAAATACCATCTTGATTGAAAAGGCACAAAAACCGTCTATCTCATTCAAAAACAATGCATATTTTTCGATAAGTCAAAGAACAATTTTACTTATTTTATTTAGGGTCATGGTAAAAAATACTTTTGTAAAAAGCTACAAATTGATGCTACATGCCAATATCAAAACTTTGGACTTTTTTAGTATAGCAGTAAATAATTTTAAGCTACATGTATGTTAATAAGTCTATTTATAAAGTGACCCCCGAAGGAAGGATCAATCCTTTCCAAGGGGTCAAGATTTATATCACTCTTGTAGAAGTCAACTAAGCAATGCTGCATGTCAAATATCATAACTCTGGGCATTGTAGTTTTATATATATATATAAAGTAAATGTGTGTCTTATATAAAGCCTATATACGGTAACTCAAGTAGAGCCCAATTTGATCTGAGAAAGTCCCAACCTGGGTTCTGCAGGTCGTCTCATAATAAGTAATAAAGTAATATTTCTGCCAAATAGTTTTATTTCCTTCCATCGGTTCAAAAGGCACAGAGATACACGACATTTTATAACGGATACGAAATGATCTTGACCTTGACCTGAGGCAGGTAAACCTGTGTTTTGCACATCTTCTCATTATGATTTAAATTTCTATCAAGTAGTTTCAATTTCTTTCCACCGGTTCAAATGTTTAAGACTGGACACGAAACATGCCTTCAGGCGAACAGACGGACGGACGATCAGGTGCATAACAAAAATGTACACTGTTTTTGTTGTTGTTATTTTATTGGGGGGGGGGGCGTATAAACAGTATAAAGATTGAAATAAAAACAGTTCGCCCCTAATGGGGTTTGGCTCTTCCAGGAGAATGACTGTCTTTGTACTATTTAAACTAAGGAAATATTAAGTAATAAAACTAGAACCAATTTCCAAGATATGGTGGCTGGGCTGCACCGCCTGACTTAAGACTGAAATATTCTCCTTGGAAAACAAGCGTGTAATTGTTTAGTTAACACTATTTTAAGGTTATATCATCCTTTTTTAATCTTAAATCCATTTGTATATTTACACCCAAAACAAAGAACTCTGATCATTTTTTTACCCAAAAAAAACACACACATCAACACTTGTACATAATATCTTATCATGTATACGACTTCTTTACGAAATACTACTAGACACTTGGCTAGCAATAAATACTCCACGGAATGAAGAATTCAAAATTAAGTATTTTATAATACAGATTCAATTTGGATACAGTAACAACAGACATTCAACAAACAATATTTACTTAACAAAATCTGATCAGCACCAGAAAAAACAACTTATTATAAACTCAAACACCCAATATTTGCAGATATCTTCAAAAACAAAGAATCAACTATGATAATATTGACAAGACAAAAGCACGTAATATCAACCAATATCAGCCAAATATATATTTCCAAACAGATATAACTCAACAAACAAATGTAATGCTACAACCAAAACAACTACATGTAATTACAAAGAATGAACCCTGATAAAATAAGATCATCACAATTAATTACAACAATTTTAACAAATCAACAAAACTCCTTTCAAATCAACTATATTCTCTTCTCTAAAACAAAAAAAAAAACGCTCAACAGTACAAATGGTATTGTTCAACAATATTAACCTGGCACTTCATAAACTTTCGTTATGGCAATTTGAACAAGCAATAATCATAGTATTGCAAGCAATCCATAAGTCCCCTAACGGTTAGAACCCTAGCAACATTCTGAAGGGCCATTCACTTATGTTTCTAATTTGTTAAAAAAGTTCTTTAAAAGTGATCACAGGAAACAGTTTTTTATGTACAGACAGACGGACTGAAGGACACTCAAAAGTTATTTCTTAAAGCATCCCTGTTATCAAAATATAACATTTTTAAAAGCGAAATTCTTAAAAAGGAAATAACTCTTGAAATAAAGATGCAATACGTCATACATGATGTGAGTGTAACAAAGAACAATAAGTAATGAAGGTGTTCATAATGAATGTTGTTTTTTTTTAATTTGAAGTAAAAGAAAGTGAAAAGAATGAATGAGAAAAATTCAAAGTTTAAAGAGGAGATAATTCTGGAAATATGGATGCTAGATTTATAAACCTTGTCATATAATTATGATGTGGGAGTTTGAAGAAAATCCTATAATAATCGAAAAAGTTGGAATTTCTCGAAAAAAAGTGTAAGTTCAAAAGGGGCATAATTCTGGAAATAGTCTTGCTAGAGTATGAACTTTTTCACAAATGTTGAGTGATAATAAGAAACATAGATATGAAGTTTGAAGTAGATGCATTCAGAAAAAAAGAAGTTATTAAAAAAAATATTTTTTCTAAGTTCAAGGGAGGAAATTCTGATGAATTTATGCTAGAGTTGAAAACCTTGTCACATATGATGTGGTTGATGACCAGAAACTTTTATTTAAAGTTTGAAGAAAATATCTTAAGAAATAAAGAACTTATAGTGAAAAAACGTTAAAACTAGAATAAGAAATCTTTCAATTCAGTATATTTGTTGCCATAGCAACCAGAATTTTCAATATAGGAAGAAAAAAAAGAATGTGCATAATCTCCAAACTGCCATCTTCTCATATTTGAAGTTTCATAAAAATATTTTCAGTACTTTATATGTGTTATCACTGGATCCAGGTTTTGTGTACAATTTGCCATATTTTCAGTCTATTTGTTGCCATAGTAACCAGGATTTTCAACGTAGGAAGAAAAAAAAAAGAATGTGCGTAATCCCTATACTGCCATCTACCCATATGTCAAGTTTCTTAAAAATATTTTCAGCACTTTTTGCGTTATCACTGGATCCAGGTTATGTGTAAAAGTTGCCATATTTTCAGTTTATTTGTTGCCATAGCAACCAGAATTTTCAACATAGGAAGAAAAGAAAAAGACGTGCATAATCTCCATACTGCCATATATCCATATATCAAGTTTCCATATGCAATCGTATACGCAAAATTTTTTCAGTACTTTTTACGTTATCGTGGGATCCAGTTTTGTGGACTGACGGACTGACTGACGGACGGACAGACGGACGGACAGACGGACGGAGGGTAAACCTAAAGTACCCTCCGGTAAACCTGTAGGGGACTAATAAGTGCTAACCATTACCTATCGAATATATCGATATTTTGCTAGCTTCAATCGGCAGTGAGGTGTGGTGTATTGACTCTTCGATTCTTTACCGACACCATGTTATAATATTTTTAAAATAACTTGGAAGAATTAATTTCAAATCGTTTTACTACACCTGGTTTTAGAATATATTTTAAAATGTGGAATTATACACAATTATATTGTTTATATCCTTACAGTATCTTTCAACGGTTCACTTTGTGACTTTTATGCAATCGTATACGCTTTAGCGTATAATCGTTATAAAGGCAGCTATAAGAAATACAACATGGACAGTACACACAACACACATGTTTGCAATAGTTTTAAGAAAAAGGCAATTTTAAATTGAAGTACCAGGACAATCGCCAAGCGAAATAACCACTATGATGAGAATAATCCGATTTGGAGTGACCATTTTTTTATTAAGGTCGTACCGTACTCGATCAGATCGCAAAAAAATATATTGTTGTGTGCAACTTAATGCAAACAAATAGTCATATCTTGCTGTAAAAAAACTAAGATAAAGTTTAGAAACAATTTAAAAAGTTTCTCCTTTGTCAAATGCTTACATCGGTTACCGGTTATTGAACTGGCTAAAAACCGAACGGATTAATGTGACACCACTTACTACAATTCCCTAAACTGATGTAAACTTCTCCCAATACTCGCACAGGTTTATTTACACTTCATCTCAATGTATCACTGTTGTCCTTGTATACACAACAATGCGAGTATCATATTTAATGTAGACACCTTACTTTAATAATTCTTAATAATAAATAAGGTGACATCCTTGCGAGCAAATTAGAACACGTTCTATTTTTCTTCAAGATTTTATCGGTCAAGACACTGATAACACCGGTTTAATATAAAGCATGTGTCCCGAAGGTGTGACAGTGTTGTCATTTTTATTTTTTACATGACCAGTGAATTTTCAGTTTATGTTTACAATGCCTTGGTCAAAAGCACAAACCGGTACGCTGATACACAGAAGAACAAAAAAGTACATTTTTTTCAAAAGTAAAATCAATACGGATTTTCAAATTTCAGTTACTGAAAAAAAAATCATCAAAAATCAATTAATAAGCTCAGATGTTTCATTTATATTAAATTGAATTCATTTATTAACTTCATTGTTTTAAGCTAATTGCATCATTATTCACACATTTTATATAAATATGATAGTCTTTAAGTATTAAAAGTAAGTATCTTTAAATGTATAAATTCTTGGCAATCTTAATAAAACATTTTACTAAAAAAAAAATAATGTGCCTGATTATATGTTGTATGGCCCCCAACTCTTAGTAAAACACATTATCTTCAGATAAACTGTAGGATTATTCTGACAGGCTCACACCCCATCCTTTCTGTCAATGAATACGCTTCAGAGAGAAGGTTATGCATTTAGACATCCGATACTTTACATAAGGCATCTATAACATTAAAACAATATTACCTAACTTGTTAAGAATATCAAATAGTATTTATAACAAATAGAGTTGTATAAAAATATCAGGTTAACAAATTCTAAGAACGAGATAACAATAATTCTTACGAGGCCCTTGTCCGTACTGTACATCTTCAAACTCTACCCCGGCATATGTTAAAAGCAATCGAATCGGCTGTGCTAACTGAAATCTTAAACATAAAGTAAAATGAATGTTACATACAGGTATGTAACAAAATATACGTACAGTTAAGTGAAACATTTTATAATTATGCTACTTTAGTAAAATGTCTACCAAGAAATAAATACTTACACCTTTATTTTTCCAATATCCAAGAGATGGCATTTCTGTTTGTCCTAAACCAATTCAAGCGTCTATTGAGCCGCTATGATAATTTGACAGTGACGTTGCATTTTTTGTGTACACAAAAGTTAACTATCTTAAAACGGGTTCAAACAGGTTAAACAGGTTTTTAGAAGCCAATGTAGTACAAGATGAATAATAGCAATTTAAATATCTTGATTGCAAAGTTTGACAGTAAGTAATGGTTACCGTACGAGGAATAGGTCTACATAGTATTTACATACCCAGGTGGCGATTTGAAGACCGAGTGAGCGTAGCGATCGAGGTTTTTAAAAGGCCACTGGGTCTGTAAATACTATGCAGACCTATTCCGCGTGCGGTAACTATCTTACCTACATGCTCTTTTGTTTTCCCATCCAAACATCATTTTATAACTCGGTATTTATCAATATAACTCACAAGAAACCTTTATCATGTATCAGAATGCATTCCAAAGCCATTCAAATATACCAACCGCTACGCTTTGTAATTCATTGTGTTATTTGAAAATTCTCGTTTTTTTCGTGGGGTTTCATTATGTAAAAAGGTCAGGTAAATGTACTTGTTGAGATGAGTCACAGAAAATGAAAACAGAACTTGCCGGGGTTCTGTTTCAAGTCATTGATATAAAGAGAGCAAAGGTAAGATCATTATATTGTTATACAGTGTAACTTCTTAAAACCGAACACCCATGGGACTTGTCAAAAAGTTCGGATTTCAGAGGTTTCCGGAATTCAGAGGTTTCGGATAATGTGGACAAGACTAAGCCACTAAATGTCAAGGAAAATGTGGCCATTACTGTAATATCATATATAATAGTCTTTTAATCAAGATAAAGATGTGAAGGAAAAGAAAACATTGATATTTTACACTTTATTTAACTTACACATTGTCCGATGCTAGTTAATTAATTAGTACATCAAATGCAATAAAATCCCTAAAGACGTTTGGTGCACAAATTGTCCCAATTAATTGCCATTTAATCCGCTAATAAACACTTCAAATTCACTGACCGCCGTAAATTACTTTAATTGACCGCATCACTTCAAACATATTACTTCACAGTTTGTGATTTTAACGCGTGTCAAATTACACGATCACCGCTAATTAGTAAAAAATCAACAGGGAGATTAAATCTTCCTGCAGGGTAAACATTCTCGATTTACAATGTATTTCACACCTTTAGATATTTCCGGATTTTGGATGTAAATTTGCATTGATTTGACTCTAATTTTACGAAAATATCGTCCGGAATTCAGAATTTAGAAGTTCCGGAATTCAGAAGTATTATATTAATAGAAAATAGAAGGGAAAAAATCGGGACCGAAAAAATTGTTCGGTTTTTAGAAGTTTCCGGATTTCAGAAGTTCCGGAATTCGGAAGTTACACTGTATGTATATATAATATAATAACAATAATAATCATAATATATAAAAAATATTGACATAGAATACTTTATCTTGATATATAATGATTTTCGTGGTAAGTAAATGATCAGCCTATTTTAGATATAAAATTTACGATTATTTTCAATATATGAATATAAATACTAATAATACATGTTGTTAAACTGTCTTGTAAGTTTGTTTGCTTAGTTTTCTTCTGTTATTATTTATCTTTCATAACTGCGTTTTATAAATGGTCGATTAGAATTTCAATCATGTTCGGAATAATTTTCTTTCGGTGTATACTCTATAAGAATCATTCCCCCTTCTTCATATGTTTGATTAGATCGTTTATATCCCATAATACATAGTTGTTAAAATAAAGCAGAAAACACAAAAAAGCAGACTGGATTGTGGAAATAAATGCCGAAAACTAGTATTATATGAAGCTTTATAGTTCGGCAAATGTGAGTATACCGAAAAGCAAGATATAAAGTCCGCGTTATTGTACTCTTAAATCGACGAATTAAGAGCTGTAGTCAGGTCGGTTTTCTCAAAGCAAAGACTATCATGGACATATATGTTATAAGAGCTAGAATATAATGTCCTAACAGCCGTATTCGCTGATTCATCTCTTTTAATTTGATGAACTCATCTCTTTTAATTTGATGAACTCATCTCTTTTTATTTGATGAACATGTACTTAAAAATATATATCGATCCTATTCCCCCCCCCCATAAATTTGCACAATGCAGAATTATTGTTGCACAATGCCTGTATTATTTCAACATTCCTATGTTACGGAATATACATATACGGTGATAATTATGTAATGCTAAATCTCAAATGCTTCATATATTTTCTTTTGTATAGATAACAATAGAACAATAACAGGTCGGTATCTATTTCCAGACCTGTTAAGCGGTCGGTAAATTGGGATGCAATACAACTTTTTTTCAAGGGTTCAGTTTTCTATTTTCCCCCCGATTTCTTTTTCAATTTTACTTAAGATGCAAATGAATTGGGAAATAAAGGTACTTATGCCCCCTTCCAAAATGTGATGGTACATTGCTTTGATTTGTCTGACGGTCGCTCGTATACTTAATGGTTTCAGTAACTAAACAACGCTAAAGCCTAGCAACTTTAATCTTGGTATAGGGATTGTGCATGACCAGTAGATAATCTCCATTGATTTTGGCGTCAAGGGGTCAAAGATCAAGGTCACATTTACTTTTTAGGTTAAAACGGTTTCCGATCAATAACTTAAGATTGTTTTTGCCTAGGAATTTCAAACTTGGTGTGGAAATTGGTATTGGCAAGTAAATGACACCTATTTTGGGTTCAAGTGGTCAAAGGTCATATTGACTCTGTAGGTAAAAAAGGTTTCCGATCAATAACTAAATAACGTTTTTGCATAGGAACTTTAAACTTGGTGTGGAAATTGGTATTTGCAAGTCGATGACCCCTATTTATTTTGGGTCAAGGGGTCAAAGGTCAAGGTCAAATAAACTTTGAAGTTAAAAACGGTTTCTGATCAATAACTTAAGAACGCTTAGGCCTAGGAACTACAAACTTGGTATGGTGATTGGCCTGGCCTTGGCAAGTAGATGACCAACCCATACTGATTTTGTGTCAAGAGGTAAAAGGTCAAGGTCATATTGACCTTGTAGGTAGAAACGGTTTTCCGATCAATAACTAAAGAACGCGTAAGCCTAGGAACTTCAAACTTGGCATGAAAATTGACCTTGGCAAGTAAATGACCGACCCGTCAAAGGGTCAAAGGTCAGGGTCATATTGACCTTGTAGGTAAAAACGGGTTTCCTATCAATAACTAAAGAACGCGTAAGTCTAGGAACTTCAAATTTGGCATGAAAAATGACCTTGGCAAGTGGATTACCCCTTTTGATTTTGGGGTCAATGGGTTAAATTTCATGGTCATATTGACCTTGAAGGAAAAACGGTTAATGAATTAGGAACGCTTAGGCCTAGGAACTTCAAAATTGGTATGGGAATAAGTCTTGCTTCCTATTGATCTCGGGGACAAGCGGTAAAGGTGAAGGTCATATTGACATCGAGGTAAAAGTGGTTTCCGATCAATAACTAAAGAATGCTTCGACCTAGAAACTTCTTCACGTATTTTTTGGACTAACTATGCTGACCAACGTTCATGTAAAAATTCCATTACCCTAACTAAATTATTTATGGGGCAACACTTATGATTCCGGGACGGACAGACGCATGTACGCACAGGCACTTGGACAAGTAAAAAGTATAACTACCCAACCCTCGATTTTTTATCTTCAAGTCAATAAATATTAATGTCGAAAATATTACGCACATATTTATGCTCCCCGGTGAGCAAATAGTCGCTGCTTTGTCCGTCTGTCCGTGCTATTTCAGAGAAGTAGGGGGCCATCTAACTGTAAACAGAGCAAAAGAGAACAATAGAGTGTATTCCATAACAATAGAATAAGGGACCATGGCCCTCAATTAAACAAAAATATAACAAAAAATGGCCTCTAAGTCGATTTGAGTAGCACGTCCGTCCGTCTGTCAGTCCGTCCTTCCAAATTTTCTTTTCTAGGACATAACTTTGAAACAACAAAAGGTATCAACATGAAACTTTGTAGGTAGATAGATTTCATTGAGTATGTGTGCAGTGCACGAGAACCGTAACTCTGCAGTGTTGCCTAATTTTTTAATTATTGTCCTTTGTTTATTTTGACACTTTGAACTTTTTTCAAGACATAACTCTAAAACTATAAGAGGTATCAACATGACACTTTGCAGATAGATTGATCTTATTGAGTAGGTTTGCAGTGCACAAGAACCGTAACACTGCCATGCTCCATTTTTGAATTATTGCCCTTTGTTTAATTTTACTCTTAGGATTTTGTCCGGGACATCACTCTAAAAGTATAAGAGATATCAACATAAAACTTTGTAGGTAGATATGTCTCATTGGGAAGAAGTGCAATGCTAAAGAACATTAACACTGTCTTGCCTTATTTTGAAGCCATTGCCCTTTGTTTATTTTTACTTTTTGACTTTTGTTCGGGACAAAACTCTTAATTTTTAGAGATATCAACATGAAACTTTGTATGTAGATAGATCTCATTGGATAGAACTGCAATGCTAAAGAACCTAAACACAGCCTTGTCTTATTTTTGAATTATTGCCCTTTATTTATTTTTACACTTTGAACTTTTTATGGGACATAACTCTAAAACTATAAGAGATATCAACATGAAACTTTGCAGATAGATATATCTTATTGAGTAGGTTTGCAGTGCACAAGAACCGTAACTCTGTCATGCCTAATTTTTGAATAATTGCCCTTTGTTTAATTTTATATATTGAACTTTATCCGGGAAATAACTCTAAAAGTATAAAAGATATCAATATGAAGAAACTTTTTGGTAGATCGATCCAATTGAGAAGAATTGTATTGTTAAAGTACCATAACTTTGTCTTGCCTAATTAATGAGTTATTGACCTCTGTTTATTTTTACTTTACGACTTTTGTCAGGGACAAAACTCTAAAATTATAAGAGATATCAACATGACACTTTGAAGGTAGATAGGTCTCATTGGGTAGATGTGCAGTTCTTACGAACCATAACTCTGCCTTGCCTTATTTTGAAGTTATTTCCCTTTGTTTATGTTTTTTTTTTCTACTTTTGTCCGGGACATAAATCTAAAACTATTAGAGATATGAATATGACACTTTGTAGGTATATAGATCTCATTAAGTAGAAGTGCATTGTTAAAGACACATAACTTTGTCTTGCCTAATTTTGTTGTAATTGCCCTTTGTTCATTTTGACACTTTGAACTTTGTCCGGGACATTACTCTTAAATTATAAGAGAAATCACCATGAAACTTTGTAGGTAGATAGGTTTCATTGGGTAAAAGTGCAGTGTGTAAGAACAATAACTCTGCCTTGCCTTATTTTGAAGTTATTTCATTTTGTTTATTTTTACTTTTTGACTTTTGTCCGGGACATAAATCTAAAACTGTTAAAGATATCAACATGAAAGTTTGCAGGTAGATATATCTCATTGGATAGAACTGCAATGCTAAAGAGCCTTAAGGCAGCCTGGTGTTATTTTGAAGTTATTACGCTTTGTTCATTTTTACACTTTGAATTTTACACGGGACATAATTTTGAAACTACAAGATATATCATCACGAAACTTTATAGATATATCTCATTGAATAGAAGTGCAGTGCAAAAAACCATAACTCTGCCTTGCCTAATTTTAAAGTTTTAACCCTCTGTTCACTTTTTAATACTTTCCTGTGTCCAAAACCTTCTAGGGGAGCATCACCCGGTTCAACCGGTTCTTGTTTCGACAAAGCCAGACCCAGAAGTCATCTTACTGGTACAATGATAAGCAAGGAGGCTAGGATGATGATATATCATTGATGATAATGATGTTGTTGTTAATAATGATGATGATGTTGTTGTTACTGTTGTTGTTGTTGTTGTTGTTGTTGATGATGATGATGATGATGATTTATTATAAGCGTTGATTGAGGTAGGTTAAAACGACATTGATAATTTTAGTTTCCGTGTAAAATGTGTGACAGATACGGTCAGGCATTTACTAGCAAATTGCAGAAACGTATATGGCACAAACAGACAGCTGTGATAAATTTGGCCGAATATACATCTACGTTCCATGACATATACGGTCCGACAAGGCTTAAATTGTGCATAACTGCTTCGATAATATTGTGTATTTTAGGCTGGAGGCCTTTATTTACAAAATAAATTGTTGTTGCTGCTGTTGTTGTAAATCTATGAATAATTATTTTCTGATACCATGTATAATTATATGAATCTTTAACACAATTATATGAATCTTTAACACAGATATATATTATGATAGATAAATCTCAAGTTATACAATTGACAACGACATGACATATACCAATATTTCATATTTTACAGCACAGTAGTCAAACAAGGTGAAATGTTTTACAAAGTCTATTAATTGATTATAGACTAATTCTGATATGCGGCAAGAGAAAAGATTAACTTAGAAAAAAGAAAAGAAAACACGTTTTTGATGCCTTATGGTATGACATATTTGGGATTGGTTGGTTGGTTTTGTGCAGAAGGAAAACATAATTATTTAAACAGATTGATACAGTATTTAGTTTCAGGTATAACATAGGTATTATTTTCACCGGATAACGACATGACAAGTAAAAGTCGAACACGATAACATTTACATAAATCGGTAATACAATTATGATATAATAGGGTTGTTCAAGTTCTTCAATTATTACAATTTGCACTTTTATTGCAATATAGAAGAATAAAAGTAGAAAAAGAAACGTAAATCTGAGTAGCGTAGTGGTTAAAGAATTCAGATTATGAAGATCTTAGGTTCAACACATGTTTTTTTCTAATTGAAATCTGCAACTGTGCACACGTTTTGAGCATGTGTTTTACTTTCAGAATACATTTCTATGTCATGTAACTTTTCATTTTCTCTTTAATAATATTTTCACAATTTAAAGTTAAACTTATGACGGTTAAGCAAAATTTAATGTATTTGATTTTTAAATCATTGAACACAGTGAATAGTGTCATCAACATTATTATGTTTGAAACTATATTCGCCACATTTTAAAAAATTGTGGCTTATTTTTATAGACTATATACAAATTTTCTTCAATTGCTCATTTATCGCCCTATAAATAAATGAAAAAAAAAAATAAATGCCCTTTTTAGGATTCGAAAAAGCTCCACACTAACAGAGCAAACACTCTACCATTGCACCATTATGCTAAAGGCTTAAAATGACTGATTGATTAGGTGGTAAAAGATTTTGGCGAACAATAGAATGCTTTGATATAAAAATTATTGACACCCCATTTGTCAATATTGATGTCAAGCATGTGTAACAATATTTCATAGATATCTTTTAAAAGTATTTATTTGTTATTTTATGTCGAAGCTTTAAAATTAACAGTATTCTCAAATGAGATTTGCACAACTTGCACGGGTTTCACGCTCTTGTGTCGTAGTATTTTTCCACTTACCCCGTGTTCAAGATACAAATGTAGTTTTCATTTAAAATCCGAGAAAAGGGTCAGTGTTAAGTGTACATATACATACTACTTATGGATTATGAAAAAACATTTTAAAACAAAGTTATTATCGTGAGTAATACTATTTGGATTTTGTATTTATCAAGTTGATTAAAGGATAATTAATACTAGATTATCAAGTCCAAGGGGAGCAGTGGCCTAACGGTTAAAGTGTTTGTCTTTCAACTGAGGTACACGCCCTAATCATGTCACTACCATGAATCTACATATGACACCAGTACTGGTTAGTTCCAGGAAGCTGACTCGAAAGTGATTTATATAATTTGAAAAAAAAAACAACATTTAGATATTTTTGTTTATTTTATTTACAACGAAGAAGGGACTGTGACTTATCTCCTATATCGAAGACGAATATGTCCTAAATTTTAGAATCTTATTTCCTTCACATCTCGGGATAATCTTAATGTAGATTTTAATCTAAATTCTTTTTTTAAATTAGAGCATAATTCTTATGCCCACCTTCGAAGAAGATGAGTAATACTGTTTTGCTAATGTCTGTCGGTCTCTACGTCGGTAAACCACGTGGTTTCCGCTGTTTATCTTGTAAATTATTTATTACAAAGTCTTCATATTTCAAGTAAAGATTGGTCATAACTAGTAAAGGATCCCTATTGATTTTGGGGTTACTAGGTCAAAGGTCAAGGTCACAGGGGAGTTAAATGTCAGAATGGTTTCCGCTGATTATCTTGAAAAGTATTCATCACAAAGTCTTGATATTTAATATAGTGATTGGCCACAACTAGTAGCTCCAATTGACTTTGGGGTCACTAGGTCAAAGGTGAAGGTCAGAGAGGCCTTAAATGTCCGAATGGTTTCGCTCATTATTTTGGTTACAATTCATCACAAAGTCTTCATAGTTCACATATTGATTGGTTATAACTAAAAAAGACCCCTATTGATTTTGGCGTCAACAGGTCAAAGGTCAAGGTCACAGGGTCCTTGAATGGAAGTAAGATTTCTGCTCATTACCTTAAAAGATAATTATAGCAAAGTCTTCATATTTCACAAAGATCATAACCAGCAGATGATACCCATTGATTTTGGGGTAAATAGTTCAAAGGTCACGGTCACAGGGGACTTAAATGTCAGATTGGTTTCCGCATATTATCTTGAAAACTATTTATCACAATGTCTTCATATTTCACATACTGTTTGGTCATAAGTAGTAAGTGACCCCTATTGATTTCGGGGTCACTAGGTCAAAGGTCAAGATCACAGGGTTGTTTAATGTTAGTAGGGTTTCCGCTTATTGTCTTGAAAGCTATTTATCACAAAGTCTTCATATTTCTAATATTGATTGGTCATAACTATTAGATTACCCCTATTGACTTTTGGTCACTAGTTCAAAGGTCAAGGTCACAGGGGTCTAAAATGTCAGAATGGTATTCACTCATTATCTTGGAAACTATTTATTACAAAGTCTTCATTATTTTTCTTTTTTCCATAATTGAACACTTTCAATCATATACTTTTCTGTGTCCAAAACCTATTCTTGGAGGCTGAATTTTATCAATTGTTTCATAACAATAACTTCTTTCTTTATCAAAGGTTACAGGTATCTGGGAAACTAAGCAGTTTTCATGCATTAATGCGGTTCATCAATTTGAAAGAGCAATGATGTTTTTCCTCGGTACAGGTAAGTAAACCTGTAATATTGCTGTACAAGGTGAAATAGCTTGGAACCCCATCATCATTGATCAATGGAAAGCTGTTTGTAATCACTGGAGTCGATAATTAAAATATGATAATTATCAAGTAAAGTAATCTATATTTTATGGGCTGTGGAAACAGAAAATGATAGATGTAAGAACTGGCGATAAGATGAATTCACTAGTAGTAAACATGCCAAAAAACACCGAAAAAAGGCACTTTAAATACAAAGAAATAATTTGTTTATGATTAAATTCTGCCAAATTTACACATTATTAGCGTTGATTTGGTGAAATTAGTGTGCTTATATCGGTTTTAAGTCGGATATGTTAAGCCACCTAAATTATTGATGGCTTTTAAAATAAATGTTAGTAAATGCCAGTTAAAGTAATGTTTTGCACTTTGTCCAAAGTCATGATCAATATATTTTTAATATGGTATAAGAGTAATTGAGTATGCTTATAATTATCCTTGTTTCATGTTAGATGAATTCTAAGATTATAATGTTACACCTAAATATGTTGCACACAGTGATGGTCGTGTCCTGGACTTTTTTGCATCAAGTGATCATTTAAGAGAAATGAGGGTTTTCCTAGGCACAGGTAAGTACACTCCTAATGTTTCTGTACAAGGCGAAACAATAAGCAACCCAATCATCATTGATCAATGGAAAGCTGTCTGTAATCATTGGAGTCGTCGATTAAATTACGGTTGTTTTAGAGTTGAAAAATCTATATTTGTATCCGCTTCTGATAAAGGAAATGATAGATTAAAAGATCAGCCTTTTATTGTCAGAGATGAATTAACCAGGACTTATCATGTACACTCAATTAACGTTTTCACGAACAATTGATTGAACGTGCCATATCCCATTGGTATATTGAAATGAGTTGCAGAGAGTCACTGGTTTGAATGGACATTGCCGAAATAACCTTAGGGCATACAGAACTTTCAACGATTACTTAGCTGTTAAATGCTTCTGTAAAATTAAATTACCAAGCCCTGTTTATTTTATCGGTGCATAGAAAAGCCGAAAAACACCGAAAAACACCGGAAAGCACTAAAAATACATAGAAATAATTGGATTGTGATCAATGTATGCCAAACTGACTCTTTTTGACGTTGATTTGATGAAATTAGTTTAATTTTAACGGTTTTTAATCAATAATATATCACAAAATACATTGTAGAATGTGTTTATCGATCTTGCGTTTGAAAAAGAAATGCCGAAAAACACCGAAAAACACCGGAAACACTTAAAATACAAAGAACTCATTAGATTATGATTAAAGTCTGCCAAATTGACTCTTTCTGACGTTGTTTTGATAAAATAAGTTTATTTATGTCGGTTTTAAATCAATGATATATCACAAAATACGTTGAAGAAGATCTCCATCGATCTTGCGTTTAACATAGAAAAGGCCAGAAACACCGTGAAAACATACTTAAAATACAAAGACATAATTGGATTATGTTTATATTCTGCCAAATTTACTCTTTCTTATCATTGATTTAGTGCAATTTGTGTAATTTTATCGGTTTTAGGTCAGTTTAAAATCAATAATGTAGAACAAAATACATTGTTGAAGATGATTATCGATCCTGCTTCGGTTATAGGAAAGCCGATAACCAAGCTTCTCTTAGAAGTATGAATAAATGTATTAATATTGAAAATGAGAAAATATGTGTTTCACTTTAAACAGACGATATTATTATAATTGCTGAAAATGAAACTGATTGATATGGAAATTGAAATCACTTAAATGAGTGGTGCCTGTTAAACGGAATGATAGTAAATGCCAGTAAAAGTAATGTTGTAATAATTTGCACTTAGACCAAAATCTGTGCCTTGATCTGTATATATTTTTTTCATTGTAATACAATAGTTATTGACCATTCATGTAAGAACATTTATCTTGGTATCATGATAGATACATTCTAGATAACACGCAGTGCTGGCTATGTCCTGGGACTCCTCGTTGCTAAATCTAAGTCCGGCGGTCTTCTTACGAGGTATAAACAAAACTTTATAATACTTGTGTATTTCCTTCCATATCATATGGTTTACCTATCTGGGGAACTATACAGTTTTCTAACATTTAATCGATCATGATTTTCATCGGCAAAGGCAAGTACAATCCTAATGTTGCTGTTCCAGGATGAAATAGTTTGGACTCTCACCATAAGTGATCAATGGGAAGTTGTTCGTAATCACTTGAGTCGGTGATTAAATTATGACAATCATAGAGTAAATGAATCTATATTTGTATTGGCTTTCGATAAAGGAAATGATAGATGTAAAAATAAGCCTTTTAATGTCAGAGATAAGATGAATTTTCTAAGGCTAAACATATACATTGATTTGCCGTTTTCACGCAGGAAATTGTAAAAACAATTTATTGGAACGTGCTATATCTCTTTGGTATACTGTTATAAGTTGCAGAGAGTCACTGGTTTGAATAGAAATGGCCGAAATAAGCTTAGGACATACAGAACTTTTAAAAATTTCTACGCTGTTGAACTCTTCTGTAAGACCAGTATATTTCATCGGTGCATAGAAAAGCCGAACAACACCGAAAAACACCAAAAAAAAAACACTAAAAATACAAATAAATATTTATATTATGATTAAATTCTGCAAAATTGATTCTTGCTGACGTTTATTTGATGAAATTATTTCAATAGCATCGGTTTTTAATCTATTATAGATCACAAAATACGTTGTAGAAGGTGTTTACCGATTTTGCGTTTGACATAGAAATGCCGAAAAACACCGAAAAACACCGAAAGCACTAAAATACAAAGAAATCATTAGATTATGATTAAATTCTGCCAAATTGACTCTTTCTGATGTTGATTTGATGCAATTAGTGTAATTGAATCCGTTTTAAATCGGTTTAAAATCAATAATATATCACAAATTACGTTGTTGAAGGTGATAATCGATCCTGCGTCGGTTATAGAAAAGCCAAAAAACACACTTCTCTTTAAAGTATGAATAAATGTATTAATATTGAAAATAAGAAAAGATGTGTTTTTCATTACACAGACAGTATTGTTATAATTGCTGAAAATGAAACTGATTTACAGGAAAAGTTAAAACACCTAAATGATTGGTGCCTTTTAATCGGAATGTTAGTAAATGCCAATAAGATTAAAGTTGGGCACGTATACCTAATTCTGTACCTAGATCTGTATATGTTTTTCATTTAATGTGGTATAACAGCAACTGAATATGCTTGTAAGGTTACGTATCTGGGTATCATTTTAGATGATTTCTAAGATTTAAATGTAACAGCTAAATAGGTTGCACACAGTGCTGGCCTTGGCCTGGGTCTCGTCATTGCTTTATCTAAACTTTCTGGCGGTCTTCCTTACGAGGTATAAACTAAGTTTATAATGTGTAATTCCTTCTATATTATATGGTGCAGCTTTTTGGGGAACTATGCAGTTTTCAAGCATTTATTTGGTTCATCATAGAGCCATGAGATTTATTCCTCGACTCAGGCAAGTACACTCCTATTGTTGATGTTCAAGGTGAAATAGCTTGGACTCCCTTCATAATTTATCAATGGAAAGCCGTTTGTAATTATTGGAGTAGCTGATTACTTTATGATGATTATATAGTAAATAAATATTTATTTGTATGGGCTATGGATAAAGGAAATGATAGGTGTAAAATTTGCCGTTTTCACACAAGGAATTGTTAGATCAGTGTATTGGAACGTGACATATCTAATTTGTATAGAGTAATGAGTTGCAAATTGTTTTGAGTAGAAATGACCGAAATAAGCTAAGGACATACAGAATTTTCAAAGATTCCTACGCTGTTGAACTCTAATGTAAATCAATTTACCAAAACCTGTATATTTCATCGGTGCATAGAAAAGCTAAAAACACCAAATAAACACTTAAAATACAATTATTAATTAAATTAACATTATAAAGTTAGGATTAAATTCTGCCAAATAACCTTTATCCTACGTTTATTTGGTTCAGTGAATGTAATTATATCGGTTTAAAATCAATAATATATCACAAAATACGTTGTACAATTTGATCACCAAAAAACACCGATAAAACTGAAAAATGCAAACAATTAATTGGGTTATGATTTAATGCTGCCAAATTGTCTCTTTCTAGCGTTGATTTTTTTGAAATTAGTGTAATTGTAAAGATTTTAAATCAATAAAATACCACTAAATACGTTGTAGAAGTTGACCACCGATCTTGCGATGACATAGAAAAGCCACAAAAACAGCGATAAAACTGAAAAATGCAAACAATTGATTGGGTTATTTTTTAATTCTGCCAAATTTACTCTTTCTGGCGTTGATATGTTGAAATTAGTGTAATTACGATCTTGCTGGGCAAAAACACGCTTCTCTTTAAAGTAATAAATATATATAAATATTGAAAATGAGAAAATATGTGTTTTAGTTTACACAGACGATATTTTTATAATTTCTGAAAATGAAACTGATTTACAGGAAATGTTAACCACCTAAATGGTTGGTATCATTTAATCGGAAGGTTTGTAAATGCCCAATAAATGTAATGCACTTGGACAAAAGTCAGTGCCCAGATCTGTAGATGTTTTTAATGTGGTATAACAGTAATTGAGTATGCTTGTATGTACATGGATCTTGTTATCATGTTAGATGAATTCTATGATAATAATGTTAAAGCTAAATATGTTGCATACGGTGCTGGCCGTGCCCTGGGATTCCTCAACCTAAAAATTTCAGCGGTCTTCCTTACGAAGTATAAACACAACCTAATAATGCTAGTGTAATTCTTTCTAAATCATATGATTTACCTACCTTTGGAGCTATGCAGTTTTCATGCATTTATTCGATTAGCTTAGAGCAATAAGGGTTTCCCTCGGAACATGCAAGTGCTGTACACGGTGAAACAGCTTGAACTCAAATCATAATTTATCAATGGAAAGCTGTTTGTAATCATTACAGTCGTTGATTAAATTATAATTATAATAGAGTAAATACAGCTTAAGATAAAGGAAAGGATAGTTGTAAAATTGGCCTTTTGTGGCCAGAGATAAGATAATTCACTAGGACTAAACATGTACACTTAATTGCCGTTTTCAGCATGAAAATGCTAGAACAATTTATAGGAACATGGCAAATCTAATTGGTATACTGTTGTGAGTTGCAGAGAGTCACTGGTTTGAATAGATATGACTGACATAATTACTAATCACTTATATAATGATTAGTGGTTGAATATTTTGATCATAAACCAGCTAAGAATAGTTTGTTCATTGTTCATGTACATATCTATTTAATCTATCATCTAAAACTGCACTGAAAGTTTTTCTAGACAACTGAATATTGTAACTGGTCGTAGTTTGGAAATTTTGACGGAATAACTTTATTATTTGAAATCAGTTTAATTGTTCCTTCAAGCCAGTTGTCAGGCAATATTCATGAATCATTCGGCTTTGTTTTAGTAACACAAAAGAAAATCAGAATTATTTATCAGATACACAATTTCTTGTTTCTCAGTCCACGTACATTTAGCATTCCAATTTTAAGTTCCGGGTATCTCCTATTTGTCTACAGGGATCGAATCTGAAGGACCAGGGACTATCAGGTGTTGCTTCTTGGTCTTATGTTATTCAGCATGGGGTGCTGTTATAGAGTTTGATTTATTTTGCCAAATTTTGCGAGTTGTTGTTATGCGTTGTCTGATTCGCTTGCTCCCACGCAATTTAATGAAAGTTGTGTTTCTGTTGGGGTGGCTCAGCTGTCAGCGTTACAGATGTCTCCGTATCTGTTACAGAGTCGGAATTCTCATAATGCTTGATATCAATGAGGGTGGGGTTTTTAGTGGGTTCTGATTGATTAAATTTTGACTGCGATTCCCAAAAATTGGAGCAGTTGTCAATGTTTTGTTTTAATTGTTTTAGAAATTTTTATAGGGCGAGATGCTTTAAAATTTCATACCAATTTGGAAACGTGTTGTGTGTTTCAAGCTAATTTACTTCAATAGCTGCTGGGAATTTGAACGTTACCTGTTTGGTCCATGTAATTCTCTGGCATGTTTATAGTGTGGCCAGAGTTCTTTCTTGCATTACCTTTTTCTTGAGGATGGTCTCTATTAATGCTAATGTGCGATCTGACATCTTTTAGCAAGTATGTATTTGACAGTATATAGTCTATATCGCGTGTGTAGTGGAATAATGCTAGGATCTGTCTAGGAATATCCCGGCCTTGGATATACTTCCACCTACCGATACTAAATGCTTTAAGTGCGAATTTTCTTTGAAGTATCAACGCATAATTTCTCAACCAACACTTTATTGATTACTTAAATACAGTCCCCGCCCCCTCCCGAAACTGCGTGAGTTCGAGCAAAAATAGATTACTAGAGCGAAGGCGAACTTGATGGTCAATTGATGAACAATGTCATCTACTCTCATTTTTAATGGCGCTAAATGAGTTGACATCACTTCATATATCCAAGCAAGCAACTGTCAATAGGGTAATATCTCCAAAGTATAATCTCCCTTTTTCTTGACATGTTGGTACCTCTGTAGCTTTAACCATGGTTTAGTTTAAAACATATTTTATTTAGCATATTTACAAGCATGTATCGTTTTGCATCACAGTATATATGGATTGGAAAACTAGCATAAAACTTATGACATTAATTCCTTACCATGGTTTCATAAACATATTTATGATTGCTCTTGACAACTTTGATTTACTTGATTTAACAACTTATAAAAGGATACTAAACATATAGTAAGTCATTTTGACTACAAATATTAAGGTTTTGTGTGTACCTGTTTATTGCCAGTTTCAAGCTATGATACTGAAAAAATAATTGGTTTACATGTAATTTGTTCTATGTAGCCTAAGTCTAAAAATTACCAATGTTGATTACAAAATTAAATCCATGGTCATATAAAGATTTACTAAAACAGATATTACTTCCTGTTATCAATTAATGGTCATAAAAAAGTGGCATATGTAGAACTTGTTCAATATCATCTGTATAAAGCTTATTTATTAGTACAATATAGGCTTTCAATTCATCAATCCAAAATATATTCCTAATCTTACTAGTAATCAATTCACAAGGCAATACTACGTATCAAAATTTTATCAATATTAAAAAAATACTTCACATTTTTCCGTAATATATACTGACATATCTTTTAAGCCATCTTATATCTTTAAACAGTCTATATAACTATAAATATCATTTATATTCAAACAATCTTCATTGTATGTCTTTATCATAACTGATTTTTGTCATAACTGATTGTTTTATTTTTGCCTTGCCTCCCCATATAAAGTCATAAAATATATCATTAAGTGTCTTTTTATATGCCCGAGAGGGCATATTATGTTATACCCCCTGGGGTCCGTCTGTCTGTCTGTCCGTCCGTCCGTTAGCAATTTGGTTTCCGGAGCATAACTTAAGTTTCATTTGGCCTTTAATGTTCAAACTTCATAGAATGATTGTCCATATTGGGTAGAAGACCCCTATTGATTTTGGGGTCAAAAGGTCAAAGGTCAAGGTCACTATTACCTTAAAACTGAAAACAGGTCCGTCTGTTAGCAATTTGGTTTCCGGAGCATAACTTAAGTTCCATTTAGCCCACAATGTTCAAACTTCATAGGATGATTGTCCATATTGGGTAGAAAACCCCTATTGATTTTGGGGTCAAAAGGTCAAAGGTCAAGGTCACTATTACCTTAAAACTGAAAACAGGTCTGTCCGTTTGCAATTTGGTTTCCGGAGCATAACTAAATGTAGCTTACGATTTATTTATTTGTTTGTTTCTATTACAAAAAAGAAAACATTATGTCATTGCAATAAAACAGTTATAGTATATGAAACTCGTTAGTTACGAGGATATCACACTGGCTGGGACGACATCTCGGGATGTTTCTGCAAAAAACATTGTCTCGGCCTAACGGCCTCGACATTTTTTAGCAGAAACACCCCTTAATGTCGCCCCAGCCAGTGTTATATCCTCGTAACTAACTCGTTTCATGTACTTTAACTATTACGTACATGTAAGAAAAACGATTAACCTGTGATTAAAAAGAAAATAATAATCAGCAAACTCCTTCATCAGGAAGGTTTAACCAATCGAAACATCGAAGGTTGATAAGCTTTGTGAAATAGATAGTATTTATCAAGTTTCCAGGGTGGTTTCTTATTGTAATCTTCGTATATATTAAACAAAAAAAGGAAAAATTGAAATTTGGAATTAAATAGCCCCATTCACTATATGATACTTTTTACGACCTGACTCCGATTTAACAAATAATTAAGTATCCGTGTTGTTCTACAGAAATTAGAAACTTCGACGGGAGCGATAGCGACCGGAGAATGTTTCTAATTTCTGTAGAACAGCTAAATGAATGTTTCTAATTTCTGTAGAACAACTACGGTTGAATACTAACATATTTAGTGTCAAATTTTATTTGGCCTCATTAATATTCATTTTATTACGTCACTACCAGTCCGCTTTATTAATTAATTACCTGAATGGTGGGTTTAAATTTGACCTTATAAATATGCATGATTTACGCCACTTTGCGCGCGAAGACGCATGTACCGCTTGTAATATGAAGCGCGGCATATGGATGATGCGAGTTTCCATTTGCCCGATATTGAAACATTTATTTTCGGAAATCATTTTTGATGAGTTGTCTATACAATAAAAAAAACCCACACTTCGTTGGGCTACTTCAAAACCAAAGCACCAACTATGAAAATCTTGACATTACAAAATCAACCATTTTCTAATGTAAATAAGCTTTATTTTAGATGTTTTTAGTATCTATTTCCTAGATAGCTCAGTAGGTAAAGCGCAAAACTAGTAATTCTGTTTAAAAGTGTTTTAAACATATTGTACTTATTCTGCTGTAAATATTAAACATTTATTAAATTGAAGTTGTTAATAATTAAATTTCAAACTATAAGTTAAAATTTAAAACATTTGTTTTTAAATCGTAAACAGTTGTAAATTAAACTTTACTTTCATATTTTTGTATTATTGTAAATTACTGTTGATGCATTTTTTTACCTTTGTCTATTGTTATGACCTTGACCTTAGCAACTGGATGATTCTCTAACCGTTGTTTTTCAAGACATTCCTATATATACGTATGTGTTATTTACAGTTATGTTACACATTTATTGAGAATATATTTGGCATTATGATATTGGTTAATCCGTTTACAAGCGGTGGCAATCTTGGACGCCATCTTGCATTTATCACCCCGCACTAACTTCAGAAGTTTGTTATTTTCATTTTCATAATCTTCAAATGGTACTGAATACTTTGATATACGACAACCTTTGTTATACTTTTGTGACAATTACCCCTAGAATTCAGAATGTTTAGGCAATAGTGACCCTGCTTGTAACATATCCAGACATTAAACGAATTATCAGTGAAATAAATGACGCAACTGCTAATCAATATCTGTCTAATGAAAACTTCCACTAAATACAGACCATTCAGTAAGTTAAAATGTATAAACTAATTAAAATAAGATAATTATCTCTAGACTAACTTCCCACTTATCTTTAACTCAGATGAAATAACTCCAACATTTCAATGTTTCATTTCACTATTTCATTTCCTTGATAAGATGTTGATTTCTGCTTAAGACGGTACAAGAGGGCGTGAACACTTTCCGTATTAATTACTGTTTAGCTTTAAATCAAAGGTTTCTATTACAATATTAAACCACATCGTAACATTTACTTAACAACAGTTAATAACTATCTTTTTTGAGATAAGTCTGCAAGAAAATTTTGATAGTTTGGAATGATTCTGGCTTTTTAAGTATACCCCGGTATATTCTGATTGCTGTTTTCGTTACTTCTCTATTTATTTTGTTTCAATAGAAGTGTTGAAATTCACATGAGAAAAGGCACAAAGATGTCATGATGTTCATGATGTAAATTCCTTCTTCTTTAACAACTATCTCTACCTAGAAATAAAGCACATAAAATAATTACAAAAATCTGGAAAAAGAGTGATCTCTCGGGGGCATTACTCAAAATTAAATTACAAAAACGTTGCGGACTCGATTTGTTTGAGTCTGTACATGTGAGATAATGAAAAAGTGCAATATCCCTTATGTACCCTGTCATTGGTTTCAGCGGTACTCAATTTTCAACAATTAAAATTCCAAACGACTAAAAAGATAACAATACTAAAGTAAAGTACGTGGCACTTGGCTGCAAGTTGAAGATTTACGTATTATAAAACATAATATAAAGAGACTCAACTATGGGCTTTGACATGATTTTTCGAGATGTTTACACTTATTGATCTGTACTAAAAACTTGTGTTCATTCATTCACTCAGGTTTTTTTTTCAGAATTATTGAATGAACAGCGTTTGAGCGTGTTTACCTATAACAGTATTAGTTATATAGATTTTTGACATATAGCCTGACATGAATATTTATATCGAATTTATAATAAAGCAAGTTTTTTTTTTGAAAAAAGGGAGATGTCTTAGAAAATTGACAGTGGCCGTGTATATTATAAAGTATAAAGTATGAAAATATAACCCGAGCCGCCAGGTGAGGGTTATATTGCAAACAACCGTTAATATTCGGCCATAAAACCTGTCAGGAATATTTTTAACGAATGTATAATACTGCAAACTTCCTTTGTAGCGAAAACAGATGTGGTTTCTTTATAAATTGACAGTAGCCGTGTATATAATACTATATAAACGTGAAGATTATCCAATGAAAAGTGACGTTTTAAACGTGCAGTATTTAAAAAAAAACTTTATAATACTGCAAGATTGCAACGTCATTGGTTTTCATTGGTTTATCGTATATGACATTTTAAACTTGATATTGAGTTTACTTATTAATATTGAGTTATTCAGATCTGGGCGTTACACTACACTATCCAATGAAAAGTGACGTTACAAACATGCATTATTACATGTAAAATGATACATGCTTGTAAATTTGCTAAATAAAATATGTTTAAACTAACATGTGCATGTGCCAGCTGCTGCTTTTGGCATTTTTGTTGTTCTTTATTTTATAAAGGGTTTATTTCTATTCATCTTTTGCCTGTATTTATTGTTTCTATTGCTTTTTATAAGATAATTTCACACTCTGTCTGATAATAATTCTCTTATTTTTATTATTATATAATTACATACCATCATGTGTCGGTGTCCAATGTTATCCGAATAGCACGATTCAAAGTGTCACATAAATCAAGCTCAATTTCTTTTACCGATCGGTACAATATTTAAACTACTTCTAATATATACTTAAATTTTATGGCCATTTGCATTTATTTTTAATAATGCCGACTCTGTTTTGAAGTAACTGGAAGTGTTCGTATTTTGAAGTAACAATTTCCTTATTGTTAGATCTGAAAAGTTTTGCTGATAAATAATAAAACCTTTTTAAATTAGACATGTTAATATTGAGATGGATTTCTACAGTATTAGATAAGTCATATTACCTTCCTAAACTCCAGTCCTGTATAGAGAACCAGCGTAGAAGCCTCCACATTTCTGGCTCGTATTACCTTCACAATCCGTGTTGCATCTCGACTCTGGTATCTTCTCAGCGATTGCGAAATTTATATCTGCACCGCACCAGCATGCGTAGCCATACTTAAATATCGATGAATGAATTGTAAGATGGAGAAATTTTGAATTATTATTCGTCTTTATAATTGAAAGATATTTTAAATATAGACATCTGTAAAAGAATGGATAGACTTACATTAAAAAGTTTAAATCTTACACTATATACGCTTTGTGTTAGCAACCCAAATTTCGGCATTGATGCGAGTTTTTTTTCTTCATTCTAGAATAGTTTTAGTTATATTAAAAGGTCGATAAACGATATTAATCAAATATAAATAGTCACCGAATAATGTATTTCAGCGATGATGTTCTGAAATAATCTGCGGACTCCCTTAAAGCAGCCTACCATAAAAATAAGTTATACATTGCAAATAACACTTTAATCCACGTACAATGTAAATAATCATGAAGTGGTCAAAAAAAGCAAACATAGCCCTTACTGCGTAAGTAACGCAGTAGAAATATTTAGATTTACACTGAAGAATCAGTGCTTATCGCACATAACATATAAATTACTCCTTGAATCTTAAATCTTTTTACTTAATCAAAAATATTTGGTACATTTTTCTCAAGTTTAATTTTCTTGAAATATTTTGACTCATCTGGAGGCATGGAGCTTTAATAAGAACAACATTGCTGGAATCTGATATTGAATTATTCATTGGTTGAAATGTTACCGTAGAATGGTTGAATGTTTCTAAATGCTTATTGAATTGCGTCGACATTAATGCATAAACTCTATAAACAAGGTTGTTAAAAATAAATGTCAAAAACATTTTTCCTACGAAAGACAATAAATCAAATAAATGAAAAATAGACTTGACTTGAGGAATTTGCATATCAGCCAGAAACCTAGGATCGTGGTTGTAGCAACCGATGTTATTGAGCTAAATCCATCCAAAAATATAACAATAATTTGCCATCAATTTAGTATATTAGAAAATGGTACTGCATTTTACATAGACTGATGATGAAAGTAAACATAGGCAGAAACAGAAATTTAAACTAATTTAGAGAAATTTCGTTTACTTCGCATAATTCAAAAACAATGAAAGTCGGGAAACAATTCTATCAAAAAAATACTTTCAATGCATTAAAGAGTAAAAAGCATACCGCACATTTTTGTATTTCTGAACGCAGATCAGGAAATACAATGAAGACATTCAATCTCTGGCACAGAATTTCATGACAGACCTTACAACAAGAAGTGCTCAAAACAGCTTAAATCTAGCGATGTAACAGAAATATATATTTTTATTTTGTTACAAGTTTCCAACAAATTACAACACATTCAAAGTTCCAAAATAGCGCTTGCTTAAAGAATTGTCAATAAATGCATAATTACAAATTACGCGGATGAATATCATTTTAAGCAATGAAATGCTTTTTTTTAGCGATGTCGATTACCAAATACTATACAGCGTAGAACACAAATAAATCTGACTGTCGAGTAGTGGAATATACTGTTTAACTATATTTTACGTTCCTAAAGAGTCCTTTAACATGCTTCTGTTGATATCACATGCAAGCTAGTGCCTTTATAAATGTGTGTGAATGCTGTGTTTTCTTGGCTAAGTGGCAAGTTAAAGTTTAAAAAAATCATTGAAAAATCATCAAATACAATGTATTAGCTGGTTTGTTACATGTGACTTTTTTGCGGATACAAACATTCTCAGAAATGTATTCAACGCGAAAAGCGCTTATTTAATAAGCTCGAAATATTTTTTAGGAATACAGTGTTGCCTGATAAATATAAAGAGCAAAATCAAAAGTCAGACATATCATAGATGAACAAAAATGGAAAATAAACTACAAAGTCAAATTGCGTAGATTCTTCAGTAATCAATTAGACTACAGAAGAAATAAAAACTAAACACATGATCAAAAGAAAAAATAAATTACAAACAAGATACAGAACAAATACAAGACTCTTGTTGTTGAAAAGGGCGGAAAAAATTTGGAATGAAGATACAATAACTATGAACTTTGTTAAAATTGAGAGATGACAAAATTATAATTAAAAGTAACACTTATATCGATGGTGATACAAAACTTTTATTTGAAGTTAATGCTACAAGAAAGAAGAAGATATATTTTTTTTTCAGAAATCCGGAAACGGACACATATAAGGTAGATCTCTTATTGTAATCATAGGGAAATGTATACAGCAGATGTGATAATGAAAAAATGTCGAACCTTTAACAGTGTACAGTTAATCTATCGCACCCAAGCCCAGCGTACACTTAAATAGTTTGACCAGTAAGCGTCTATGTTTATCTGATCACAAAGTTACTTGTTATGCTACTCAATTATGATTATGATTTGTAGAATAAATTAACTATATTAATATAAGCTTGTTTTAAGCAATTTTATTCACCGACACAAAATCAGTTGCCGTCAGTTTACCTTCATTATAAATTTAACCCTCTGTTATTTTGATGACATGTGTGCCGGTCCTACCTTGTCATCTTCAATACAAAATATGCAATTGAAATCGGAGATTTAAGAAGTAATTTATAAAATACACTCACTCTGACGTGTGTTTACAAGCACGAATAAATCCGCCATTAGTATGTATCGCATGATTTTACCTCGCTTAAAGTAGTATCGCATCGCTATTCGTTCGACCCTATGTTAAAGCAACTACAGAGCTAATTATGTCGCATAAAATTTGGAATAAAGTTACATCACGAAATTTTTAATCTAACGACATGTTGCTTTTCACAGTTGTGTACTATCGTTAAATTCACTTAAAGAGCAAATTAACACACTTTCACGGTAGATAACTCAAAACATAAGAATATGAATTTATTAATTTCTTTCAATTTTTTTTCATTTTTTTATTATTTTTGCAATCTGTAAAAAATAACTGTGTACTAGTTTACTTTTCTTTCTTTGCCTTTGTTTACAATGGCAGTAACTTAGTAAATATCTTTTAGCTAGCACAATATTTTTTTTCAACAAAAGAAAAATTAATTCCATTGTTGATATTTTTGTGTCTGTCATATTCACCGGAATCCTTATACGTGAAATATTTATTCAAACAATCTAACGCTAAAATTACAAATAGTAAATATCTTAGGGTATTTTTAATTTTAAACTGAAAAGGAATCTCACAAAGTTTAAATAAAGGGGACAATAAAATGTTCATGTTTTCGAGGACAGGGTTGTGAAATAAAACATTTTTTGCAATAATTCAAAACAATACATTTCTTTTCTTCTTCTATAACTGAGACAAAAACATCTAAAACAAGATTACTTACATTTTTTGTAGAATACCGAATTGCTTTGTGAAGGATCAGTTTCTCCGGTGAAGGAAGTACAGCCCGTACAATTGCCCGTATCAGGATAGTATATCATACTAGAACAAACAAGGTCCATCAAACATCTGAGTGCACATGCTGATTTACCGCTTACCATCTCAAATGTTTTTCTCTCTCATCCAAAACATTTTAAAAACCTTGCAACGTATCATCCATTTGGAACTGAACTTGTCTAGACCTCTATTAAGCCCAATTTGCAACATTAAGAAAACCCATATCATAACAATAATATTCTCCATTGCCTTTCTGTGTTTTCTCTTTAAAATGAATCAAGCTGCTACTGGTTCAGCTATAACTGTTTAGGAAATGATGAAGCGCAAAATTTAATTCAAGGATGAATAATTGAATATGTCACGTGTGTCTTAAAAAATCGAGAACAATGCCAATGAACTATTGATTAATAGTTGTTATTATTTTCATATCACTAACATTCACTAACATACGTTTTGGATAATATCTAAATAACACCGCTGAATGCAAATAGGTAGAAATATTGTGAAAATACGCTTGCATACCGAATTCCAACGGAATTCTTTCAGCCCTTTCGTCCAATTTCGGTAGGAAGTTGAAACACAGTAATAAGAGTACACATAACTTACGCGGTTACTTCGGTATAAGAAACATGTAAATAAATTATGATTTAATGCTTAGAGTTGTTGACTTGAAGTTTATTCGAACATTATCGAGAAAAGGTTCACCTTTAGTAATTAATATATATACGGTACGTTATGTATATTATACTTATTGTTATGGTTGTAGAAAGCGACTGTACAGAATGTATACCTGACTTTGGTTTTTTATTGTATATCAGTGGTACTTTTAACTTGATTACGGTTGTTATACGTTTTTTTTTAAACAATACTTTTACCAGTATAAACCTTCATTTCCCATTGTATTGAATGTAATGTTGTTGTTTTTTTTTTTTTTTTTTTTTTTTTGTTACATCTAAAACAACGTGGTTAGAACTACTTTAATATATATTAAGTTCAGAGATTATTATTAATAAGAGTTGCGGTGATCTGATTGACCGAATTCCAGAGATGACAAAATAAGTATTTAGAATTTTAGAATAGAATAAGACCGCCTCCCCCCCCCCCCCCCATGGTCGAGGGGTTAGAGTTCGATGACTTCTAACCCAGTTACCTCTCTTGCAAGGGTTTTTCGATTCCCAGAATATACTTTGGTAGTTTAGCACGGAGGAAGGTAGTCTAGTCTAGGAACGATGCGTTAGCGAAACTACCCGCCTATATGACTGGAAATACTGTTGGAAGCATGGCGTATAATAAAACAAAAACAAGAATAAAATAAAACCACGCTGCTATGTTGAATTTATGTTTTTTGTGTTTCACTCTTCAATTTTAAACTAATTTTTGTCGGTGTCAATTTCAATGAAACTTGTCCATTGATTTAAGGAAAAATGACCATCCTAATGCATTACCTCCGCATTGAAGAGTATTTAAATAGGCTAGAAAACTACTGCCAACTACATTAAGGGGCCGTAGGTTCAACCACAGAAGGGTGAAAAAAAATTTCTTTTAATATTATTATAATTTATTCTAATATTCCTTTTGGGAAGAAAAAAAGTGTTTTATTTTTTTAATTACAAGTTTCTTAATAAATTAAGGTATATACGGGCTAAAATGAGAATATGGGTACCTGAATATTTTCATCTGTATTAAAATTCAAAAACCACGGTAAAACATTTAATATTTTACCAGATTAAACAAGACTAAGTTTACATTTGAAAAACATTTAGGCGACTTTTAAAAACCGGCACTCCTTTTGGTAAATTTTAGGGATTTTTTTATTTAGCTCTCTTAGCAGGCAAATTGTCAAACAGGTGTTAACATGGATTGGTAACATTTTTATACCTATTTTTTTTTTTGTTCTTTCTTATATATTTTTTATAAACAATCGTTTCGCTTATATGCTGTTGTTAGTTGAATTGTTATTTTAGTTTCTTACCAAACAATAATTGACCTAGGATGATATTGTAGATTATTTAAAGGTTCCTCATTTCTGAAAAAAGCCCTTTTGAACACCCTAGCTTCAAAACAGAAAAGTGCGCCATAACTCGATTTCTATACGGTAAAGATTGTTTTTAAAATTTTGCATGCATGTGATATAGAAAGAAGATACTACGTGTTTTATAAAAGAATGTTTATTTTACAATTAAAAAAATATAACCAATGCCACCCTTTAGCATTTTGTACAACTTTGATGTTCGACGGAAATTATTAATGGATCAAGTCTTATCAATCCAGCCTTCATTAACATTTCAAGAGTCAAAAAAGGCCCACATAAAATCCACATCACACACCTTTTCACTTTCCATATCCCAAAATTTCATATCAAATCGATATACAAAATCAAAATCGTGTTAGTTTATAATTATTTTTGTCTTGTTCATACTTGAATATCATATTTGAATTTGATATGCTTCAGATTTAGGGACAAATAGTACACATTGCGGGGAAAAGTTTGATCATTATTCGAATTTGAAGTTGTAGACGCCAGGTCAGTCACGGCAGTGTATTCTTTCACGAACAGTAACGCAACGATGTTTTTTTATATATAAACTATGATTCTTCGTGAGATTAACTTCTCACATTTTCTAATTTGATTTTTAGCTCGACTTTTCTATGAAAAGGGGAGCTATCCTACTCGCCCCGGCGTCGGCGTCGGCGTCGGCGTTAGCGTCGGCGTTGGCGTCACACCTTGGTTAAGTTTTTCGTACCACCCCACTTTATTTCAGAAGTATTACAAGTATGGCTTTGAAACTTACCATACTTGTTCACCATCATAACCTCCATCTACAGACAAGAGTACATAACTCTGTCAAGGTTTTTGACAGAATTATGGCCCTTTTTTGACTTAGAAAGTGTATTGAGCTTGGTTAAGTTTTTTTGTACCACCTCACTTTATTTCAAAACCATTGGAGGTATTGCTCTTTGAAACTGACCATACTTGTTTACCATCACGACCTTCATCAACAGACAAGAGGACATAACTCTGTCAAGGTTTTTGACAGAATTATGCCCCTTTTTGACTTAGAAAATACATTGAATATGGGTAAAATCCACTTATTGCCTTAACCCTTTGAGATATTGCTTTGAAACTTTTAATGCTATTTCACATCATTACCCCCATCTGTACGCAAGAGAAGGTAACTCTGTCAGGGATTTGTTTTAAAAATTAAGGCCTTTTATCGACTTAGAATCTTGGTTAAGTTTTTTGTACCAGTCAACTTTTTGACTGAACTGGTTGAGATATTAAATTGAAAGTTGGAATACTTGTTTACCATCATGGTCCCAAAACATGGGCAGGAGAGAAGGTAATTCTGTTAAGGATTTTTTTTGAATTATGGCCCTTTTTGACTTAGAAACTCAGTTAAAATTTTCATTCTTGTCCACTTGTTGACCTAACCATTTGAGATATTACTTTGGAAGTTGGAGTTCTTATGTGCCATCATGAGACCTATCTGTAAGCAAGAGAAGATAACTCTGTGAAAATGTTTCTTGATTTGTTACTTAGAAATTCCTAGTTTTTAAAGTCTTGTGTGCCCTTAACTGTCAAAGTTTTGTTTTATAGGCAAGCACTAAAAAAGTCGAGCGCGCTGTCCTTCTGACAGCTCTTGTTAACACATATTTGCCCTTTCACAGAAATGAATAATATACATTGCTGAGGCAAAATGTGTCTATAACATATCATGTAAAGATGTGAAGGCGATGAAAATCCTAGTTCATCAATTGAGTTAAATAAAACGTAGACATTGGAAATTCTGAGTAGTCTAAGGTTTTATGTTAGCGATTACATATTGAGGCAAGGTTTACATGTCATACTTTAAATGGATAGAATATTGAGAGATATTGTCATCTATATTACGGAACAACTGCGTTCAATGCATCAATAATTAGCTTTATGATGGAACGTTATTTAGGTTACCTGCTCTCTGTTACAAATTATTTACTGACTTTACTAAAATATAGTATGGTATAGTTATTATGCATGTTGACACCTATATCATGCTTGTTGACAAATTTTCAATTGATTGTTGGTAACATGGCAATTAAAGATCGGAAGAGTCGGGTCAATATGGTGGCTATTGTGCCATTAGTGTTTTCGCCCGCGACGCCGACAAGCGAAAAGTCGATAATCAACAGGTTAAAATGGCGGAGGTGCGCAGCAAAAATACGCTTATTAGCGAGGGCGCGGGGCGAAGTTAAATTTAAAAAAAAACTTCGCCCAACGGGCGCAAAGGCGAGATATAAGAAAGGAAACGGCGGGGGCGCGGAGCAAAAACACACTTATTAGCGTCCCAGCTAGTTAATGTGTTTTCGTTCCGTTCCCCGCAATTTTTACTTGTTAATTATTGCTAATTAGCATGTTTCCGTCCCGCGAACGCCGTTTTATTTCTTATATCTCGCTCCGCACTCTCGTGGGGGTGAAGTTTGATTTATTAAACTTCGCCCCGTACCCTCCCTGATAAGCGTATTTTCGCTGCGTAACCCCGCCATTTTAAGATGTTAATGTTCGACTTTTCGCTTGGCGGAGTCGCGGGACGAAGACACGATAATTAGCGGGGACCCGTGTGCGCGGCTAAGTTTTATTTATTAAACTTTGCCCCGCGCCCCGATTATTAGCGTGTTTTCGTCCTGCAACCCGCCGTTTTATTTCTAAAATCTCGCTTTGCGCCACCGCGGGGCGAAGTTTTATTTATTTAACTTTTCCCCGTGTCCTCGCTTATTAGCGTGTTTTCGCTGCATGCCCCGCCATATTAACTTGTTAATTTTCGACTTTTAGCTTGGCAGGGTCGCGGGGCGAAAACACGAAAGGCACAAAACATCCACCAAGGGTCAATGTTTCCTTGAACATAAAACTTTACCCTATTTGCTTTTTGTATTGTCATTGACTATAAATAGCTGATTGTTAATTATTTAAAACAAGTCAATAGAAACGTATAAATATTATTATTAAAAGGTATTTTATGGTTAGCGTTTGTAGATTAATTCTCGAACTTGTGTATTTTATTTCCCACTTGGCAATTCGTCTAGACAAAGGATTGCAAATGAACTTTATGACTCTTTGCTTGCTAGTGTTTGTATATATATTGTAAATATTATAAACATAAAATGCAGATTATATTTTAAATTAAGTAATCACTTAGCCAAGCTTTAAAAAAATAAAATCAACATTTAAGTGATTGTGCCATGTTTGAATATCATATTATTTTCATCATTATCTAATTTCATTTACATAATAAATAACGTGTCAATGAGCCAGTCTATATTCAAATGACCGTATCTAAATATGTATCAAACTTTTGGTCCAATTATAATTTTTGGTGACTAAAATAGCAGAAATGATGAAATGAATGACTTTATTACTTGTATTGACGTTGTTATTATCTGAGAAATATTATTGATTTCACAAGCAACTTTCATGGTGAAAAACTAATAGATTTTTTTTTAAGTAACACATGAGTCAAAAAGGCCCCATATAAAATCCACATCACACATCGTTTTCATTTCAATAGTCCAAAAATCCATATGACATCCATCAAATTCCAGAAGCCAAAAAAGTTCATATAAAATCTTTTATTGTTTTTGATGTAGCAAAGTTCTATCAAACTGTCCAATGATAGTGTTGAAATTAAGAGATCCTTAAACATGGTTGAGAACATTACTGCTTCTATTGCACTCGTACACAACTGTAAAACCTTAATCAGACCCGGCTAGGGCCTAGTCCAATATAGTTTTGACAGCTGTTTACTCGTCTTATTGTACTCAACAATTTATAATAATCTCAAAAGCAATAAGCAAAAAAAAATGCAGATTATGTTTTAAATATAGTAGTCACTCAATCTAATCACTTTTTTCTAATTAATGTGGTAGTTAACGTAATACCTGTATACTGTACTATGTAAGTATAACGGTCAAAAACCAGTTAGTTAGACGTCGCGTGCACGTTGCTGCCAGCAGATACGCATTCATCTATTCAGTAACAGGGAAAATTTTAATCTTGCTTTGTTTTATTTTTTTGTTGTTGAAACAAAATCATACTATTTTCAAATTCTCAAATGAAAGTAGCTTTTCTCATGTACAGCATGTCAGCGAGCTTTAAGGAATTAAAATAAACGTGTAACTGAAGTGATAGTGCCATGTTTGAATATCATATATCAGTATATAATTCTATTTACCTAATAAATAACGTGTCAATGAGCCAGTCTATATTCTAATGACGGGATCCAAATTCGGACAGGGAACAAGGGGTATGACTTAAATATGCATGGGATATATATAAATTTTTTTTATTATTTTTTTTTGGCGCTACGAGTGGAACGGAAGTATTTTCTTGCAAAACAGGCAAAACGTATGGTTATTCATGCTTATTCATGAAAATAATTTATATTAAAGTTATAAAACAAATTAAATGAGTGAAAAAAATAAGTTTGTTTTGAAATGTATCACAAATATATGCAAATGGTTGTTTTGAACGATTCTGAGACGATTGTTCCCTTTTGCCTAGATGTTTTAATACATTTAGTGGTTATATTCCTAAATTCTAGGTAAATATGCAATCTTGTGTTTAATCAAGTAGTTTAATCCTTTTTATAAAAGTAAACAATACGTAACTAAGAATTGATTTTATTTAACAATTTATTCATAACTATTATTTGATATTACAGACATATTTTTGCTATTTGTAAAATAACAGAACAGGCCAGTCACGCAGTGTATTCTTTCACAAACAATTAAACACCAATGTTTTATATATAAACTAAGGTTCCAAGAGGACAATTCAGAATTTATAGAATGGAGTGACACTGTGTATCTTTATGATGTACAGCAACAATTACCTATTTGAAGTAAGTTGCGACATTAAACAGTTATAGATAAACGTTCATCAATTCATTTTGACAATTATCAAAGACATATAAATTTTAACAATTATCGGCAAAAATGTTTAGAATCTTTATAATGTTACTAGACAAAAATACTTCTGAGGCATAACGTGCCTTTAACCTGCAAGTACTCATTCAGACACCGCTACGTAGCGATCCTTTGTCAAGAGTAAATCAATTTTAATTATGAAATGTAGAGCATGTAGGACATTGCCATACATTGTATTTAATTATTAACAGGAAGCAGTGAGACGTAGTATATGTGCTAGTATGACTAAAAACGAAACAAAGAATATACATTTTACTATTAAAAAGTGAAGTTAAATTTTATTCAATAAATTTCCAGTCGATCACCGAGGTGCAATGTGTGTTTGCAATACAGACTATTTTCTTTGCTTTATTTAACATAATTATATAGTTTTGGCAAATGCATTTCTTTTAATTGTTCAAAAATGGAATTATTTTATGATATAAACTAACAAAACACCTATACGAATAAGCACTGTTTCATAGGAACTTTTCCCGATTAATATCGTTATTCATTTTGACAGGGTTGTCCCTCAGTAAAGTGAAGCAATCGCACGTTATTTTATCATTTGCGTTATTTTAACGTCAGGAATAGTGCCAACTTTGTTATATAAATGTTAATCTACATGAAAACAGGTTAATATAAGTTTTGATAAATGAGCTTTTTAGATAATTTTTTTTCTATGGCGTTCCTTAGAAAAATACTTATATCATTTAATTTTAATATTTCAATATTCATTCCATTTACCTAATATATCGAATCTAATGATTAATTTTTCTTCAATGTCATGCTCTCTCTTGATGTGAGATAACAGAACGATATTTCTGGGCTGTCGTGCTCAATAAATTTATTAATAAATCAAGTCTAAATATGAACGTTTATAATACGTTACTATTGATTTGTTTTAAATAATTTACAATCAGGTAGTCATAGTCAATTACAATTCGAAGAGCTTATAGCATTTTGAAACACTATTGTCGCATTTTCAGTAGCAAATCGGTAGCTATGTTGAACTGAAAAAAAAAGATATAACCTATTGTAGTGTATTTCTTTGTAAAAGGACAATAAATATCTCTCTTTTTTTGAAAATCTCGTTTTTTACGTCTCGGCACATTTAAATGACTGACACCAAAGTAAGTCTGTACATGTGTTGCAATTATAGATAAAAAGTTGATTAAACAAAAGGTTACAACCCATGAGATTAAACAGTACACAACTCTTATACAATTTGCAAAACAATAAGCCAATGGTGGCTGTCCAAACATCAGAAAAATAAATAATGAAACATGTTACAATTTTTACATACATATATGCAAAACATATAGAAAACACAGGAAAAATAATATAGTCACTGCTGACATGTTAAGGACAAAAATAAATTTTTAAATAACATCTGATTTCTCCATTCGAAAGATTTAAATACAAAAGTTGCTAATTGTTTAAGTGTATATTTCATAAGTTCAATAAATTTCAATATATTAGGATATTTCCAAAAATATTTGTTAATGTATTTTATTCTTAAGTTTTAAGATACACTACACACCGATAAAAAATGAAACTCGTCATTCATAACATTTTTTTTCATTCCTAGGTATTTCATTTGGTTTGTAACATCGGCATGTTTCAATTGCTAATCTATGTGCTGGCAATCGGAATCTTGTTAATGCAATTAGAAATTTAACCACATGTATCTTTTTTAAGTATTCTTTAAAACCAAACTCTGAAAATAACCTATAAAAAGATGCCCGTATTGACTCAATGATACAAATCATGAAAGTCAAATTTTGATAATTTATAATGATTCTGGCTTTTTTAGTATACCCCGGTATATTCTGATAGTTGTTTTTGTTATTTCTCTATTTTTTTTTGTTTCAAAAGAAGTGTCAAAATTCACACGAGAAAATGCCAGAAAGATGTTCATGAAGTGAACAATTCCTTCTTCTTTAAAAACTACCTGTACCTGGAAATAAAACACACAAAATAATTACAAAAATCTGGAAAAAGAGTGATCCCTCGAAGGCATTACTCAAAATGAAATTACGAAAACGTTGCGGACTCGCTTGTGTGGTACTCAATTTTCAACAAACAAAAAGTGTTGGAATCAATAATTTCAAACGACTCAAAAGATAACAATACTAAAGTAAAGTACGGGGTATTTTCAAACAGCTGCAAGTTGACGATTTACGTATTATAAAACATAATATTAAGAGTCTAAACTGAGGGCTTTTGACATGATTTTTCGAGATGTTTATACTATTTGACTTGTAACAATAACTTTCATTCATTCCCTCAGTAGTTTTTTTCAGAATTGTTGAATGAAAAGCGTTTGAACGTGTTTACCTATAACATGTACAGTATTTGTCATAAAGATTATTGACATATAACATGACAGAATATTTATAACGAATTTATAATGCAGCAAATTTTTGAAAAAAGTGACATTTCTCAGAAAATTGACAGCAGTCGTGTATATAAAACTTTATATTATTGCATTGTCACTTGATGTTGCCATTTAACCCTCGCCTAACAGTTGGAGTTGTATTTCCAAACAGCCATTTATAAAGTCCATATAAACTGTCAAAATCATTATAACTTATAACAACACGATTATCCAATAAAAAATGACGTAACAAATGTGAAGTATTATAAGTAAAATGATACATGCTTGTAAATTTGCAAAATAAAATATGTTTAAACTAATTATTTTATTGTTCTTCATTTTACTGAAGATTTATTTTTATTTATCGTTTTCCTGGATTTATTGTTTCTAATGCTTTTTATAAGATAATTACAAGCTGTGTGTTTATACTTCTCTTATTTTTATTATATATATTTCTATACAATCATGTGTCGGTGTTCAATTTTATCCGATAACAACGATTCAAAGTGTCACATAAATCAAGCTCAATTACTTATATATCGATCGGGGTACAATATTAAAACTACTTCCAATATATACTTTAAATTTTTTGCCATTTGCATTGTTAAGAATGTCGATTCTTTCTGTTTTAAGTAACTGAACGTGTTCGTATTTTGAAGTAACAATTCCCTTATTGTTAGATCTGAGAAAAGCTTTGCTGACAAATAATATAATCTTTTGGAATTAAACATGTAAATATTGTGATGGATTTCTACAGTATCAAAATAAGTCATATTAATTACCTTCCTAAACTCTTGTCCGATATAGATTTCCACTGTCGGGGCCTCCACATTTTTGACTCGTATTACCTACACAAGTCATGTTGCATCTGGACTCTGGTATCTTTTCAGCGATGGCGAAATTTACATCTGCGCCGCACCAGCATTCGTTGGCATACTAAAATTAAAATATCGATGCATGAATTGTAAGATGGTGAAATTTTAACAATTATTCGGCTTTGTAATTGAAAATATTTTTAATATAGACATTTATAATAAAAGGGATAAACTTACATAAAAAGTATCAATCTTAAACTATACAATGTATGTATCAGACGTTTTTGTTAGCCACCAAAATTTCAGCATTTTAGCGAGTTTTTTGTTAGTTTTTTTATGTCTTTTTTTTTAAAGTTTTTTTCACCATTCTAAAATATTTTCAGTTATATTTAAAAGGTCAATAAATGATTAGTTAATCAAATATAAATAATCATTCAATCATATTAACATACGTATCTGTAATCTAATATAAAGAAAGAGAAAATAATGATCGTACTGGGTACGGTTCGCTGTATTTCAGCGATGATATTTTGAAATAAACTGCGGACTCCCTTTTAAATAGCAGCCTATATATATAGCCTATCACCAGATTCATGCTAATTTTCATGAAAAAATGTACTTAAAAGTAAAAGTAAATAACCATGAAGTGGTCAAACTGAGCAAACATAGCCCTGACTGCGTTTGTAACGCAGTAGAAATATTAAGATTTATACTGCAGAATCAGTGCTTAATCGCACATAACATATAAATTACTACTTGAACCTTAAATATTGTTCGTTAATAAAAATTATTTTGTACATTGTTCACAAATTTAATTTTCTTGAAATATTTTGAGTCACCTGCAGGCATGAAATTTTAATAAGAACAACATTGTTGAATCTGATATCGAATTATTCATTGGTTGAAATGTTACCGTTGAAGGGCTGAATTTTGCAAAAGACCTACAATTTATTTAATTTAATAGAAATGATTTTGAAATAATATGAATCTCAACATTTCTTTAAAGGTACAATGTTTAAAATGTTACAACTGTAAGGATATATCTTAAGTCCTTCAATCTAAATTTTGACAGAAATTTCAAATTGAATATTATTTCACAAACACAACTTACTTCAGTCATTGAAAAGGGTAAGCCCTTGTTTCGACAAAGGGTAAGACAGTTTTCTGTTGACTGACTTGGAGATTTGTGCATATCAGCCAGAATCCTCGGTTTGTCGTTATAGCAACCGATGTATTGATCTAAATCCATCCAAAAATATAACAATGATTTGCCATTAATTTAGTACTAAATAAAATGGTACTGCATTTTATATAGACTGAAGAAGACAATGAACATAGAGGCATAAACAGAAGATTTAAACTTATTTAGGGGAATTTCGTCAACATTGCATAATTCAAAAACAATAAAATAAAGAATGACCGCCATTATCTTACCATTCTCTTGCCTTGATCTGGTAATTTATTTGATTTTAAATCATTTTCAATCATTTCATTTACAAGTCGTGGAACAATTCTATCAAGAAAATACATTCAATGCATGAATGATTAAACAAAAATTCTTTTAAATAATCGACATTACCCGAGAAAGCTCTATTAAAGCAAATATAGACCAAATTATGTCGCATAAAATTTGAAACCATGCAACGGAATAAAGTTACAATATGAATTTTAAATCTAATGGCATGTTGCTTTTCACAGTTGTGTACTATCTGATATCCTTAAATTCACTTAAAGAGCAAATAAACACACTTTCATGGTACATAACTTAAAGCATACGAATATGAATTCATTAACTTCTTTTAATATATTTTTTTATTTTTGCAGTCTGTAAAAAGAGTTCTGTGAACTAGTTTAATTTTCTTTCTTTGCCTTGGTTTACAATGGCAGTATTTTAGTTAACATCTTTTAGCAAGCACAACAAAAGAAAAAATTATGTCATTGTTGACATTTTTGTGTCTGTCATATTCACCGTATTCCTTATTCGTGAAATATTCAATCAAACATTTTAACGCTAACATTACAAATAATAAATATCTTCGGGGATTTTTAATTTAAATTGAAAAAGAATCTCACAAAGTTTGTTTTCTTTAAAATGGATAATTTATATTATTTTTGACTTCGGGGACAGGGTAGTGAGATAAAGCAATTTTGCAAGAATTTAAAATTAATACCTTTTTTTCTTCTTCTTTAACTGAGGCAAAAAATCTAAAACACAAAGTAATAAAGTACTTACATCCAACGTTTTTTGTAAAATACCGAATTGCTCTTGAAGGATCAGTTTCTCCGTTGAAGGAAGTACATCCCCGTACATTTGCCGGTATCAGGAAAAAATCGTACTAGAAACAAGTGAGGTCCATCCAACATCTGAGTGCACATGCTGATTTAGATTTACTGCTGGCCATCTTAAAGGATATGTTCTCATCCAAACATTTGTATCCTTTTAAAGCCAAATAAAATCTGAAATTGCCTTCAGATCTGTGTAGAGATAATTGAAAAAATAAGAAAAGATATATCAGAATATTGCTATACCCCATTGTCTTTCTTTTACTCTTAAAATTCGAACAAGCTGCTCTTGTTATCAACCGGGACTGCTAGCAATCAATATGCACAAACCTTAGACATTAATTATTCATTATGACATTTGTCGTGTAAACAAATAGCAACTCCACTTTTAACATACTTATTTTATATATATTTACATATATAAAATGTTTCCATGTTCATATTATTAAAAATTCACCAAATGCCAGCTCACTGTTACAAAATATTGACTGACTGTGCTACTAAGCTTGTATGCGCTTTGATACCAAGGGGACTCATGTTTGCAGTTTTGACGAAATATAATGGAAATAGTACAACAAATTAACATGCTGATACCTTATTTCTAATATCCAAATTTTGAACATGGCAAATTTTGGACGATGTGACCCTCATATAAAATATAAAGTGAACATAATGTGAACTAACAGCTTTAATAGAGATTGTCTATTAGCAACGATTTGACAATGGTTATACATTTAAAATATGTAAATGAATATCAACACATGGTGAATTTAAAACTTGGGTTATGATATAGATGACCTTACAACGATTACCTGTCAATAGAAAATGCAATCTTCTTCAATACAGATGTAAATGATTTGATCAAGGTTGTTTCTAAGGGAAAGACTTTTAAAGTTCTCGTAAGCCTAATGGTATCATTACTAGGTGATGCAGAGCATAACCATTTTGTTTACACAGAATATTTATTTAAGTTTATTAGTGTAGATACATTATTCAAACCCTTTCCTGAAGCCAACCAGTACTAAGCGATGAAAGATAAGTGTTATGTTTCAGGAAGCATCGACCCGTCTCTTACGGGCTTTTGATGTCACACTGCCGGCCGACGTTCTTTGATTTTTTTATCAACTAGCATTATATACTATTTAGTGTCTAGAATGTATAGTGACTATACCGTCAGCAATATAGAAGAGTCAGTAAATAATTACAGGGCTGGGAATCAAAACTGCGTCGTATCCTACAAAATGTAAACAAACGCCTTCATCTTGTAACGAAAAAGGTATGTTTTGTTAATGATTTTTTGTTGGAAATGACTGAAAACTAGATATATGTAGTAAGACGCTCCACCATTTTCCGCTTCGTTCGGTACATGTTGATTTCACAACTATTTTGTCAATCAAAAGTGATAGCGAACTTGCAACTCGTTCTTTGATTTTTTTTATCAACTAGCATTATATACTATTAGTGTCAGAATGTATAGTGACTATACCGTCAGCATTATAGAAGAGTCAGCAAATAATTACAGGGCTGGGAATCAAAACTGCGTCGTATCCTACAAAATGTAAACAAACGCCACCATCTTGTAACGAAATAGGTATGTTTTGTTTATGACTCTTTTTGTTGGAAATGACTGAAAACTAGATATATGTATTAACACGCTCCACTATTTTCCGCTTCGTTCGGTACATGTTGATTTCACAACTATTTTGTCAATCAAACGTGATAGCGATCTTGCAACTCGAAGCGGGCCAGAATTTATATGGAGTTTGGTGGATACGACACAGATCATATTGCTTTATCCGCTGTTTTATTATTCAAATCAAATATATACTTGTTTCAGAATTAACCATAAATTTCAAAATATAATTTTACATCATTTACTAAAATTTCATTAAAAAGAAATTTTTAATATTTTTAAAGACAATATTGATTTGTACGAAATGATTCGACGCAATTGGTAAGAAAATATGATACGACGCAATTGATTTTTTTGCAATCTTTACAACAGGAATATTTTTGCAATATAAGTCGTTTTACCGAATAGTTACCTGCGATTGATAAAAAACTTTACCATTCACGGTCTATAGCAATGTTCTGTTGCTTTAAAATATTTAGAATATGTTGTTTCATTTCCAATAAAAAATAATTTGAAAGTTTACATTGTGGAAGCTACGTTTCAGATAAGCATGAACATGTTAATTAATTTATAATAATATCTTAATTAATTTCTTATAGTTAAATGTTATAAAAATATGTTTTTGGATGAATATAGAAGTTTATGACCTCTAGTCACAAAATTCATTTTTGTTTGGCAAAATGTTGCACCTGCAGGGAAACCATCGACATTTGAAGCTAGCTCGATCTGCTTTCCACAATGAAGAATCAAAAGTGAAAACTGCGGCGTGTGTTTACGTTTTGTAAGATACGACGCAGTTTTGATTCCCAGCCCTGAAACAGGTAACCTAAATAACGTTCCATGAGGAAATAATTGATGCATTTGACGCAGTTGTTCCTAAATATAGATGACAATATCTCGCAATAGTCTACCAATAGAAGTACAATGTGTAAAACTTGACCTTAAATGTAATGGCTAACGCCAAACCTTAGAATACTCAGATTTTCGAATGCCTACGTTTTATTAAACTCAAATGATGAGATATTATTTTCATGCCTTCACATCTTTACATATTATCTTAAAGGCACGTTTTGCCACAGCAATTTATAATATTTTCCTTCTGTGAAAGGGAAAATCTATGTATATGTTTATAATGTTAGATTGGTCATTCTTTGAAACGTGGGAATTTTTTGAAACGTAACTCTGACTTGTAACATGTATTTATTGATTGAACCAAAGATGTAGTGTTATACGGGGATGTGGTGTCGTCAATGGGCAGGCTGTACTGCATTTTCAATTTTTCCGTTTGGGATCTTCTATTTCGATATATCGCCACGTCATCGTTGCCGTGTGGAGGCCGTAAAATGTCGACCCGTACATAAAATCAGAGATGTTTTAAATCCGATGCTGGAATGTCCAGGACGGCATTATTGTTGTGTTTGTCGTAATTTCAGTTCTATCTATTTGGCTTTTCTACTTGGGCCGTTCTACTTCTCCTTACTTTAAAACAATTGTATCATCCTTAGGATATGCAGCTTGCTTTTTAAATTTGCCTTTCGATAGCTTGTCTGTAATAACCAGGCTCCATTACCTCTGATCTCCTTCCATTTTGTTTAGTTTCGCCAATGGCTTTCTCGTTTAGGGTACACTTATTCTTTAACTTCGGAGCCACGTGCCGCTTTTAATGGAACACCTCTTACATGTATATGTCAATTTTTAAGTTCAATGATAACCGCCGCATGAATACATCTGCAGATGTTTGCGAATTTTCAATTCTACAGTTATTTGTCAAATTATTGAATTCTCCTTGGGCGGGAGCTGGGGACTTGGACTTGCACTTTTCATTGCTGTCCATGGACGGGTTTCATCGATCCGAGCTTGCAACATTTCAAATTTGCCGGAACGGTTATCTATGTTTTTTTTATTTGTTTAAACTAATTTTACCCTTTCACGTTGAACAAAAGTTTTAAGTCTTTCTGAAAGCGTTTTTTCTGTAGCAATCTTTGCTACACACATATAAAGAACAAGATGCTTTTAATTTTTAAGAGTACAAAGCATACATTCGCCGAGGCATTGTACAGGTACAGAAAGCTGTCTAGCAGCAGTTATTCCTAGAAACCATGGTTGAAAAATCGTCCTTTTAGTACATTGGGTTGACTGTATGCCAATATTTAACAAAACAAGTGTAACTTAAAACTACTAACAAGCAGTTATCAAGTACTAGGTCTAATTCGAGACAGGTACACGACTTTACACAAATGCGGACTTAAAATCGAACTGGAGAAATATGCAGAACAGGTACGGTCTTGATTGAAGAACAATTGTCGAATCTACTTATCTCGTACTTTTAACATGTCATTATGTCAAATGAGAGAGTTAAGTGAAAATGATATAAACCATTTTATTTCACATTACAAAAGATAAAAGGTAATCGCTATGAGTTTATACGACATAACAATCGAGAGTTATGTCTCTATTGTTATTATTTAGTATGTATTACTTTACTTGATATAAAGAGACCAATGTGAAAAGTGATCAAATCTTATAATGACGTTGTTACTCATGGTTTCAACTCTTCTCTAAAGAAGTCAGAATTCCAAAGAATGTTTGGGATTATATCATTGCTGACACCAAATAGACTTGATTGTCAGACTTATGCACTAAAAACCTAGAAATATTCAACTTAATACTAACGTAATCGTTATATTCGGTGATGTCAAACATTCTTGTTTTTTTACAATCTGACACCATCCTGTCTCTTGCTTAAACTTAACATACTAGTAGATAAGCCACAATGGTTATATATCCGAAAATGACAATTGCCGCTGATGGGTTGCCTGTTAGGGTTGAGGAATCAGATTTTAGCCACCTTTCATCCATGTGTGATCATAAGGGGCGACTACATTGGTTCGAGTTTCTTGAGTCAATGCATCTCTTAGCTCCAGCAGGTGAGCTGGTTTTGACACCTGATTTTGCTTTTAGTTCGTAACACACGAGGTTAGCCAAAGTCATCTTTCCTGTTTCGGCGAAATATGACCTAGATTGTGTTGTTATGCCGTAATAACAAACTAAACAACACACAAAACGGAATGGCAATGTAAATAACATACATTCTTTTTTAGAATTTTATAGTAGTCAATAGTCATTTGTTCGGTTTGTTTCTGACATTGTATGCCATTATATCATTATGTTTGTATGTTGTTCTGTTTCATTTTAAGATGCTCATCAGTTAGCAACTATATGATATATTCTGTTAAACCTTAGTTTGAAATTGACAATAACTACATGAGTACTTTCTCTAAACATGACCCGACATTTCCCAATTTTTCTTCATAATGGAACAGAACAGAGCTGTAGAAATGGCCATTAATGACCATAGATTTATCATTACAGGGTCATGTTGTGCAGGAATTGTTAGTTTCAGGATGACAAATATGACTTCAAATAATTTATTATATCTTGGTGTAGTTTAAGCAGATATTTTTATTTATACACAACGTAAAGGCACACTTGGTCTCAGATTTGTCTAGCACAACAACAGACGACTTTCTCAAAGAATGACGTCATACCAGCACATAAATTAGTTTTTTTTTAATTCCTCCATTGAATAATTTTGGTGTGTTTAGCAAAACAGTTTATGGTTTTTTTTCTTTAATAGTACATGTACATTCCCGGTATACTAACCTAGTGATGAAAAAGCAGACGATTTATTTCTCAATAAATGACGTCATTTCCGTTGCATTGTAATAAAACACGATCACTTTTATGCAAATCTTTGTGTATTTTACAACATGAAAATTATATTCTAGATATGCTACCAATTCTCAACATGTCAGATATCCAATAAAATTGATATAAATCTAAAAAAAATGAGATTTTGTTGATACTTTTGCTACAAAATAAAACAAGCCGTATAGTTAAATTATACATTATAGTATTATTAAATTTAATACCGATTTATAA